>NC_143410.1:2673706-2975948 GCF_059467195.1 Physcomitrium patens
TTGCAAGTCGATCCACAACAATGTAGATAGCATCAAATATAGTTGATGGCAGCAAATCAATGATAAAATACATTGATATTAAAGACCATGGTTGCTTTAAGTTTAGTAGTAGCTATAGAAGTCTATAATGACAATGTTAAGAATTATTGGATCTTAAATAGATGTCACACAAGAAGACAAAGTCTTTTATGGTCTTTCATATTTGAAGCCACCAAAAATCTTAAGAGATAGGTTTTAATGTTTTCTTAAATCCAAAGTATCTTGTAGCTATAAAATCATAATAAGATTGAAGAACATGAAGTTGCATTAGTCGTTTTAGACTATATAAACAATCTTTAAATTATAAAAGGTCTTCCACAAATTTAAACTTATCATTATCAAGGTACTATTTGATATTACAAACTAATTAATCTATAGCTATTGTTGTACAAATTTATTCAAGAAATCTTAAATCAACATGTATAACCATAAAAATAGTACACAAACAAAATTACTTTGGCTTCAAAAAAGTGACATATTGGTGATTAAATGCTATTTTTTTAGTCTTTGGAATAAAATATGATCTCTTTGATAAAATGTTTGATAGTCTTTATTATTTTCTTGGTCAATATACAATCACAAAATCAAAACAAGATAATGACATATTTCAATGAGCTTGGCGACAATTTAAAATCCAAGCTCGCATGAAATACTCCAAATTCTTATTTTTATATATATATATATATATATATATATATATATATATATAATTATAGGATGTATAGCATCTTCTATAAGTAATGCCATTTTTGAAAAGAGTCTATAATTGTAAAAAGTTCTTTATTGTATATTTCATAATTGATCTTCATAGCTGAAAATTTTGTGGAATAGAATGCAACTAGGTAGAACTTTGCATCATTTTTTATCTATGATAGTACAACTTCTAATAAAAAATTAAAAGCATTATTTTTCAAATAGAAGGCCTTCATGAAATCTAGATATAATTAAATTAGAGTTGTAGTAAAAGTTACCTTCAAATCTTGAAAAGTCTTTTGTACTTGATGTCTCTTTTCTAATTTATCTTTGGATGTCAATCAAGTGAGAGGAGCAATAACTTGGAAGTAATTCTTGATAAATATCTAATAGAAATTAGCAAATTTAAGAAAATTTTATGCATCTTATATTGTCTTTGGAGTTGTCCACTTCATGATAGCTTGATTTTTTTTTAGATCCATCAACGAGCCTTCATTAAATATAATATATCTAAAATATTTTACTTTTGATTGATAGAATACATATTTTTTTAATTTGACATATAATCTTGTATATCATAATTTTTATAAGACTAACCTTATATGTTCTTCATATTTTTTAAGAAACTTTGAGTAGATTAAGATATCATCATGATAATAAATAAAAAACTTGTCTAAGAATTGTAAAAAACCATCATTTATTAAATGCTAGAATATAATTGGAGCATTCATTAATCCAAAAGATATGACATTATATTCAAAATGTCTATACTTTGTCTAAAATACAGTCTTTTATTCATCTCATTCTTTAGTCTATATCAAATTGCATGCTTTATGGAGATCTATTTTGGTGTAGATCTTAGCTTAATTAAGTTGTTCAAAAAGACTTGATATTAATGGTAATGGATAATAATTCTTCACTGTTATTTTGTTGAAGCTTTGATAATCAATATACATTTAGAAAGATCCATCTTTTTTCTTCACAAAAAGAATTGGTGCACATATTAGAGATTTGAAATGCTAAATAAAGTTCTTTGCAAGATTTTTATTGATATAAACTTTCAATGCCATAAGTTCATTCTATGATAGATTATAGATTGGGCCAAATGGTGGTCGAGCTTCTTCTCAAAGATTGATGGCATAAACATATGGCCAATGCTTTGACAATATGTCAACATTATTTTTTCAAAAGATATCAATTCTATGTCAATATTAGTTTTATTATGTTCTCCAAATGCATCCTCAAATGCTTCTAAAAAAACTTTTTGGTTGCTCAAGTTTGGAGATTTCTTCTTAAATAAAATAACAAACTATGATAAGGCTTGTCTTGTTATCAATGTTTGAATTAAACAAACTTACAACTCTACTATTAAATAGCGCTCAAATGATAGAAAATTTATCAATTTAATTTGGTTGATAAATCCTTAGAACTTCAAATGTGTACTATCAAATTTTTTTAAGAGATTAATTTGATGCTCTTTACATTGTTGAATAAGTGAATTTTCTTATTGAAGTATAAGTGCCAATGCTTCTTTAGATGTAGAAGCTTAAGAAAATAATTGTATTATAAGGTGATCTATTCTAAGTCTTACATCACTATAAAATCTTGCAAAAAATTCTTCAATTTCAGCAATTCTACGAACTAAAGCATTTAATGTGTTTATAATAACATCTAACTTAGACTCAAGAGACTCAATCATGCTAACATCTTTACTTCTAGCCATTCAAAAAAATCAAAAGAAAATTTCTAAATAATATAAGTTTAAAAGAAGGTATTTTATAACTTATAAAGTATATAGATGCTTTTAAGAAGATAAATAATTCACTCTCTACAAAGAAGGATCAAGCTTTGGTTTTAATAAGAGAGCAATCTTAACAAACCTTCCCGGATATATTATATAAGAGACCAAATAAAAAATTGAATAAAAAAATTTCAATAAGAAAGCTAATAAAAACTTAATTAAATCAGATGAATATAAGATCAATACCATAAAGGTAAATTGGAGCTTCAAGAGTGTCAAAGATAAGAATTCGATGAAAAAGTAATTCAGATAAGTAGGCTATGTGGCGACGTTCTATAGGACCTCCAATATGTGTTGACTTTGTAGGACACATGCCTTGACTTATAAGGTAAGTTTTTCTACGTGTGGACCATATTGTTAGTTTGGTCTTCAAGCTTACAATATGTGTGGCATATGGCTAACTTGTTGACTATGTTTTTAATCCAAAAAGTCAATTAAAGACACCTATAAAGTCAAAACAGCGTCTGTGAAGCTTCTAGAAAGCTTTCATACTAACTACTATAGAATTAACTTATTTTTATTTATTTTTACTTACTTCTACCTATTTATAAATATAATTATTGGCTTACATGAGTATGTCCGTGACATTACCTCTCCTTCTTGGGACGAATTCCACGTAGAGTGGTCATTATATGTTGAAAAAATCTATGATACAATGAATTATATTTGCCACATACTCTGATCTTTGTTCTCTTTGAAGATGTCTGATAGGGCCTCTCAATCATCGGTTCTAGTGATCCATATACATGGTGACTAGACTAGAAGTGCCTTCTAGATAATGACGCCATTCTTGAAAAGAATCCACAATTGCAAGAAGTTCTTTGTCATAGATCTCATAATTGATTTTTGCTATTGAGAATTTTCTTGAATGAAAGGCTACTAGATGAAGTTTGTCATCTGTTCCCATTGGTGACAATACCACACCCAAAGCAAAGTCTAATGCATTTGTTTCCATAAAGAATGCTTTAAAAAAATCAACACAATGCAAGATTAGGGCATAAACAAATAGTGTCTTCAAAGATTCAAAAGCAACTTCCGCTTCTTGATTCCATTGAAATTTGTCTTTACAAGTCAAACGTGCAAGTGGAGCTACAACTCAAGAGAATTCTTCGATGAAGATCCGATAGTAGTTGATAAATCTCAAAAAGCATTGAACATCTCTTATCATTTTTGGGATCTTCTAATCTATAATAGTTTGAACTTTCTTAGGATCTATCATAAGTCCATCATTTGAAATGATGTAACCTAAGAAATTGACTTGAGTAGTGTGGAATACACACTTTTTTTATCTTGGCATAGAGTCCTGCATCTCTTAATTTTTGTAACATACGACGAACATGAAGTTCATGTTCCTCTGGATTCTTAGAATAGATCAAGATGTCATCTAGATAACAGACCACAAAATCGTCCAAAAAATCTCAAAAAATATCATTTATTAGATATTGAAAAGCTGTTGGTGCATTTGTAAGTCCAAAAGGCATGACATTATCGAAGTAGAGAGAGTTTGCCTCAAGAAAATGTTGGGCTTTTGGTTGTCACTAATTATTCAATCAAGCTTGAAAATAAGAGAAGCCCTAAGTTTATATATAATTTTTTTCTTTTGAGTAATTACACCAAATACACAATCCTCAAGTAACCCACAACTTCCAAAATATGATAAAATCTTCTAAAACCTTGTTTATTCTTATGTGGAGATTTTTCCGAACTTCAACACATCATATCTCCTAATCCGACCGTCCAAAAAAACTCAAATTTTACATGAGGTACTGATGTATTCTTATTAACTTTAATAACAAATTTCAACTGCAAATTCATTGCAGATCTTGAGATATCTTGAAAACCCTAATAGCCGATTCAAACCCTTGTCTTTATACATTCGCATGCAATTTTCTTCATATCTCACAAAATATAAGCTCAAATGCCACGAAATTTATATATATAGCTTTTTAACACAAAAATTTACATTCTCTAAAAGTTTGAGCCAAAAATTCATCCGAATACTCAAGTTATGGCTCCAACCATTACTACAAACAAACCCGCTTACTTACTGCCTTTGATTTGGAAGCGCCGCCTTCAACTCCTTATAATTCCTTCATATGTACTCCAAAAGCAATAATTCTGTTGTGAAAGATGTAGACCTTAAAATCGCCGTTCCAGTCGCATCTTCCGATCTTCAAAAGCTGCTGTAAAACTCCTCGTATTCTCAAAAGAGTAACAGTATGTCTTAAATAAATACCTTAACTTCAAATGGCTATAACTTTTTCACCCTAACTCCAAATCCTCTAATTTTTGTATACAAATTGTACCCCAAATCCTAAATTTTACAATCCTAGCTTGTAATCTCTGAATGCTCTCTTTGAAGTCGCCAAAACCCTTCTTAAGGTCGTGGGCAGCCTCCTCAAAGCCCATTGGACATGGTATTCGACCAATAGGGATGAAGTTTTCCATTCCTTGCCTTCATCCAACTATGCTTTGCTTTCATCCCTTTCAATTAGCCTCCTACTAGTTTAAATTTTCATCCTTAGGTTTCCATATATATTTTAATATCAAAATCAAAAGAAGTAAAGAAACAAAGTAAAGTTTCTTATATCAACTCCTTTTAATTTAATCTACTAGCCACTCTAACATATATCTAGATTTATCAACATATAATATGTTTTAGCTAATTTTTACATATTATAAGCATTTACAGTATGACAACGTTGTATTCAAAATATCCATATCTAGTTCAAAATGCAGTCTTCCATTCATCTCCTTCTTTGATGCGTACTAGATTGTATGCTCCCCGGAGATCTTTTTTTGTATAGATTTTAGCTTGATTCAACTGATCAAGAAGTCTAGTTATTAAAGGTAGTGGATACCTGTTCTTGATGGTAATCTTCTTGAGTCCTCGATAATCAATACACATTCGCAATGATCCATCTTTTTTCTTCACATATAGAATTGGAACTTGTGCTGGAGATTTAGAATGGTGTATGAAATTCTTGGCTAGATTTTCTTCAATATACTCCTTGAGTTCAGTCAACTCATTTTGTGATAAACTATAGATTGGTCCGAGTGGCGGTTGTGCTCCTTCTTGAAGGTCAATTGTGCAATCATAGGGACAATGTTTTGGGAGTGTATCCACATTCTTTTTTTCAAATACATCTTAAAATTCTTGATATTGGCTTGGAATGCCACGTGAAGTCTTTGTACCATTAGAAACGAGTATAGCATAAATAATATAGGATGATTCTTTTATAGCAGCATGCAAGAAAGCTTTTGCACCTATAAACATGAGTTTAATTGAACTGGACTTATGATTCTCTACTTGATTAACTATACTGGTAGTTATACTTTTAGAGAAAGTAAGAGTTCAAGAAATCCAATCTATTTGAAGGTTGTATTTTTCTAACCACTATAAATCTAAAATGACTGGATTAGAAGAAGATTTAATGATATTAAATACTATAAAGCTATTATGACCATTGATTATTACTTCTATAGGAAGGATTTTGTGAGTAATATCTGTAGAAGACAATATATGACTATCTATGACTTCTATATGAACAAGTTTAGTTTTCTTTACTAAAGATATGCTATGTCTTTTAGTAAATTCTTCATCTAAGAAATACACTGAGGCTCTTGAATCTAACAAGGCAGAGGCTTTGTAATGTTGAGGTCCTAAAATAACATTTAATGTAAAACAAGGAGAGGGTTCTGAAGAGAGAATATGACCTTTACTAAATATTGTGCAAGGTTCCAATCGCACAGTCTCTATTGTAGGTGAACAAACTTATTTTCTGACATATTGTCTTCTTTAACAGCCATAATCCTCATTTTGTGGTTGCGTCATTTCTTTGGATAATGTTGAGCAGTGTATTTTGATTCTCCTTAATATAAGCATAATCCTTCTTGATGACAACGAGTCTTTTCTTGTTCAGTAAGAGGTTTGAAAGGTATTGCATCAATTTGCATATCTTTTACTTCTGAAGATATGTTTTGAGAAGACGTAGGTGTTGCCATTGAATTGTAATAATGTTGAGGCTTCCTTATATGACTCTCTGATCGAAATTCATAAGGTCGATTGTCACATTTTATAGCAAAATCAATTACTTGTCTTAATGTTTGAGGATCGGGTAAATTGAGCATTAATTTTTTTACCTCATATTGTAGTCCATAAAAGAATTGGCTAATGAGTGCAGCATCATTCCACTTGGTATCAATCACAAGTTGTCAAAATTATGAAATATTTGTTGTTACAAATTAATTTTCTTGTCGCAAGATACAGATCTTATTTATTGCAACATGAATTGTATCATATTCTCCATACATAGATCAAAATTCTACCAAAAAAGCTTCTAAATTATCCAATATTGGATCTTGTTGTTCAAGAAAAGATGAAAACTATGATAATGCAGAACCGAAAAGTAGTATTTCAATAAACCTGACTTATGATCTTGGAGTTGGATAACTTTGGGGTTGAAGTTCGATTGTCAATTGTACTTAATTGATGAATCCTCGAAACTTTGATCTCATACCATCAAATTTCTCGGATAAGATAATTTTTGGTTCTCTAGCATTTGAATGGTGTTCCACCATAAGAGAAGGGGCATGATTCGATGTAGATGTTGAGGCAACTCTGACCATGTCTACATCTACACTTTCTGTTATTCTTGTTCCTCCTTCTGTTGGTGAATTAAGTTGATGTATCACAAGCATTAATTGCCTCAATTATTCTTGCATTAATGTCATTGCACTCTTCAATTTGACAAGCTCTGCCATGGTAACACCTAGAAAAAAAAATGTCTAATATTGCTCAAGACAAGTAAGAGAACGGACTTAAGAACAAAGAAAATACTAAAAATAACATCAGTTTAAAATAAGATAATCCACAACTCGCAATACACTTATGTCTTATTAAGAAAAATAGATAATCTATTTTTAATCAAGAAAAGACAAAGCTTTGATATTTTGAGTGTACTCTTGTCAATCTATCTAGGATAAGAACTCGATGAAAAAGTAATTCAGACAAGTAAGCCTTCACTCAAAGAAAGGTAACAAAATATAAATAAACAAGTATGTATATTGAAAGAGAAACTAAAATGGTTATTGCCAAAGACTAGAAAACATGAAGATTCTTGAAACTAGACTAGAAACAAGAAAGGAGTTCACAAAAGTGAAAAAGACTTCACTCTTGACTCTATATACACTATCTAATTAGGGGCTATGTGGCGATGTTCTGTAGGACCTCCAATATGTGTTGACTTTGTAGGACACATGCCTTGACTTACAAGGTAGGTTTTTCTACATGTGGGCCACAATGTTAGCTTGGTCTTCAAGCTAACAACATGTGTGGCACATGGCCAACTTGTTGACCACGTTTCTAATCCAAAAAATCAATTAAAGATACCTATAAAGTCAAAACAGTGTCTATGAAGCTTCTAGAAAGCTTTCATACCAAATACTATAGAATTAACTTACTTTTATCTACTTTTATTTACTTCTACCTATTTATATATGTAATTACTTGCTTACATGAATATGTCCGTGATAATGAGATATATTGTTCAGACTAAGGATTATCTCATCATTGAATCTAATATATACTAGATATTAAAAAGCTTCTTAAGAAGTTTTTATATTATTTAAAGCTGAAGCAAGTTAAAAAAAGCTTTTCAAACAACTTTCTTAATCCTTATGATTCTCTAATTTCTTGAAAATACTAGCAAGTATTCTAAAATCTAATGTACAAGCATCTAAGTATTATTTTCTTTATATCTCAAAAATCTAAAATTCAAACATCACAAAATTTGATATATATCTTTATAACATAGTTATATATATATTTGTAGAAACTTTTAACTAGAGATTTATCCAAATGCCCGAGATATGGCTAGAATCAAATTCTTCATAAAATTGGTTTAGTAATAAACCTCAATTTGGAAGTACTATCTTCAAGAAATCGTTGTTCCTCCAAATCAATTCAAACCTTTTGATTTTCATATGTAAAATATAGTCCTTTAAATTAACTTTTCAATTATACAATCTGATCTTCAAAAGTCCCTAGTGACTTTTGAAATCTTATTTTGTTTCTTTTATTTGATGTTTAAAGTACATATTAAGTAAATCTATACAAATTAACCATGAACATAGAATTGAGAATATTTGCTAGTATTATCAAGAAATTAGAGAATCATAAGGATTAAGAAAGTTATTTGAAAAGCTTTTTAAGCTTGCTTCACCTTTAAGTAATATAGAAACTTCTTAAGAAGCTTCTTAATACCTAGTATATATTAGATTCAATGATTAGGTGATCCTTGGTTTGAAAAATATATCTCTTGAAGCTCCAATTTACCTTTATGGTATTGATCTTATATTCATCTGATTTAATTAAGTTTTTATTAGCTTTCTTATTGAAATTTTTTTATTCAATTTTTTATTTGGTCTCTTATATAATATATCCGGGAAGGTTTGTTAAGATTGCTCTCTTATTAAAACCAAAGCTTGATCCTTCTTTGTAGAGAGTGAATTATTTATCTTCTTAAAAGCATCTATATACTTTATAAGTTATAAAATACCTTCTTTTAAACTTATATTATTTAGAAATTTTCTTTTGATTTTTTTGAATGGCTAGAAGTAAAGATGTTAGCATGATTGAGTCTCTTGAGTCTAAGTTAGATGTTATTATAAACACATTAAATGCTTTAGTTCGTAGAATTGCTGAAATTGAAGAATTTTTTGCAAGATTTTATAGTGATGTAAGACTTAGAATAGATCACCTTATAATACAATTATTTTCTTAAGCTTCTACATCTAAAGAAGCATTGGCACTTATACTTCAATAAGAAAATTCACTTATTCAACAATGTAAAGAGCATCAAATTAATCTCTTAAAAAAATTTGATAGTACACATTTGAAGTTCTAAGGATTTATCAACCAAATTAAATTGATAAATTTTCTATCATTTGAGCGCTATTTAATAGTAGAGTTGTAAGTTTGTTTAATTCAAACATTGATAACAAGACAAGCCTTATCATAGTTTGTTATTTTATTTAAGAAGAAATCTCCAAACTTGAGCAACCAAAAAGTTTTTTTAGAAGCATTTGAGGATGCATTTGGAGAACATAATAAAACTAATATTGACATAGAATTGATATCTTTTGAAAAAATAATGTTGACATATTGTCAAAGCATTGGCCATATGTTTATGCCATCAATCTTTGAGAAGAAGCTCGACCACCATTTGGCCCAATCTATAATCTATCATAGAATGAACTTATGGCATTGAAAGTTTATATCAATAAAAATCTTGCAAAGAACTTTATTTAGCATTTCAAATCTCTAATATGTGCACCAATTCTTTTTGTGAAGAAAAAAGATGGATCTTTCTAAATGTATATTGATTATCAAAGCTTCAACAAAATAACAGTGAAGAATTATTATCCATTACCATTAATATCAAGTCTTTTTGAACAACTTAATTAAGCTAAGATCTACACCAAAATAGATCTCCATAAAGCATGCAATTTGATATAGACTAAAGAATGAGATGAATAAAAGACTGTATTTTAGACAAAGTATAGACATTTTGAATATAATGTCATATCTTTTGGATTAATGAATGCTCCAATTATATTCTAGCATTTAATAAATGATGGTTTTTTACAATTCTTAGACAAGTTTTTTATTTATTATCATGATGATATCTTAATCTACTCAAAGTTTCTTAAAAAATATGAAGAACATATAAGGTTAGTCTTATAAAAATTATGATATACAAGATTATATGTCAAATTAAAAAAATATGTATTCTATCAATCAAAAGTAAAATATTTTAGATATATTATATTTAATGAAGGCTCGTTGATGGATCTAAAAAAAAATCAAGCTATCATGAAGTGGACAACTCCAAAGACAATATAAGATGCATAAAATTTTCTTAAATTTGCTAATTTCTATTAGATATTTATCAAGAATTACTTCCAAGTTATTGCTCCTCTCACTTGATTGACATCCAAAGATAAATTAGAAAAGAGACATCAAGTACAAAAGACTTTTCAAGATTTGAAGGTAACTTTTACTACAACTCTAATTTAATTATATCTAGATTTCATGAAGGCCTTCTATTTGAAAAATAATGCTTTTAATTTTTTATTAGAAGTTGTACTATCATAGATAAAAAATGATGCAAAGTTCTACCTAGTTGCATTCTATTCCACAAAATTTTCAGCTATGAAGATCAATTATGAAATATACAATAAAGAACTTTTTACAATTATAGACTCTTTTCAAAAATGGCATTACTTATAGAAGATGCTATACATCCTATAATTATATATATATATATATATATATATATATATATATATATATATATAAAAAATAAGAATTTGGAGTATTTCATGCGAGCTTGGATTTTAAATTGTCGCCAAGCTCATTGAAATATGTCATTATCTTGTTTTGATTTTGTGATTGTATATTGACCAAGAAAATAATAAAGACTATCAAACATTTTATCAAAGAGATCATATTTTATTCCAAAGACTAAAAAAATAGCATTTAATCACCAATATGTCACTTTTTTGAAGCCAAAGTAATTTTGTTTGTGTACTATTTTTATGGTTATACATGTTGATTTAAGATTTCTTGAATAAATTTGTACAACAATAGCTATAGATTAATTAGTTTGTAATATCAAATAGTACCTTGATAATGATAAGTTTAAATTTGTGGAAGACCTTTTATAATTTAAAGATTGTTTATATAGTCTAAAACGACTAATGCAACTTCATGTTCTTCAATCTTATTATGATTTTATAGCTACAAGATACTTTGGATTTAAGAAAACATTAAAACCTATCTCTTAAGATTTTTGGTGGCTTCAAATATGAAAGACCATAAAAGACTTTGTCTTCTTGTGTGACATCTATTTAAGATCCAATAATTCTTAACATTGTCATTATAGACTTCTATAGCTACTACTAAACTTAAAGCAACCATGGTCTTTAATATCAATGTATTTTATCATTGATTTGCTGCCATCAACTATATTTGATGCTATCTACATTGTTGTGGATCGACTTGCAAAAATGGCATATTTTATCTTATGTAAAAAAATAACTTTAAAAAATAAAAATAACAAGATTTTTTTTTATTATATATATATATATATATATATATATATATATATTGATACCATAGCCTACTTAATGACATCGTTTTTGATTGAAGGTCTCAATTTATATCAAAGTCATAAAAATCTTTTTTTCAAGATATTAAAGATGGATATTAAATTTTTTTTCTATCTTTCACTCTCAAATAGATGGTCAAATAGACAAATAAATTAAGTCTTGAAGTAGTATTTACAATGTACTATCAATTATCAATAAGATGATTAGACCTCATATTTATCTTTAGTGGAATTTATTTATAATAATATCCTTCATGCTTTGACTCAATAAATACCATCTTATTCCAATAATAGTTATCATCAAAAGCTTGATTTGTTAGGTATATCAAAGGATGAAAATCTAGTAGTTGAAGATCTTACAAAACAATTGCAACAACTCTAGACAACTTTGAAGTTCTATTTACGAGTAGCTCAAGATTCTTATAAAGTATTTTGAGATGAATTTAGAAAACAAATCCCTATTTTTTTAAGTTGGAAATAAAATATGGCCTCTTTGACAAAATATCAAGACCAATTGACCTTACAATAAGTTAGATTATCAAAGATTGGAGCTATTTTGTATTGAGAAATAAATCAATTTAATGGCTTATTGGTTGGAACTACTTATATCTATGAAGGTACATCCAACCTTTCATGTTTTTTTCTTGGAGGCTTATTTTGAATCAACTATTCTAGAAAGAATACAACCATTACTACCTTGCATTGAATTAGATAATCATGTAGAATATAAAATAGAAAAGATTCTTGATTTTTGATAAAGAAGAAGCAAATTAGAATATTTTATTCATTAATGCAGCTACAATATCATTGAATTTTTATAGAAACTAATAAAATATATAATTAGCTTATTACAAAATATAGAAGAATTTCATCAAAATTATCTTTAAAATCTTGTCTTTGTTTTAAATAGACTTTTTTGTAAAGCTACAACTAGAATATTATATTTAATGAAGAAATTAGATATGAAATGAATGTTCTTTGTAGAACTTGGAATTAAAAAAAATAACGATACACATAATAATAAGAAGATTTTAGAAATATTTTTAGAATATTTTATTAAATTTTACAAGAATCAAAAAGATTTTTAGAATATTCTAATGAAATATTTTATAAAGTTTTTTTAGAATATTCTAATAGATTTAAAAAAATTCTAAAAAGATTAAGAAAGTTGTTCAAAAAGCCTCTTCATGTTGCTTCATCTTTAAGCAATATGATAAATTCTCAAGAAGCTTTCTCTGATTTCTTCATCTTCAAGCAACATGGAAACTTCTTAAGATGTTTTTTAAGGTTGCTTCATCTTCAAGCAACATAAATTTTTTTTGAGAAGCTTCCTAATACCGAGTATATATTTGAGTCAATATTGAGAGGATTATTAGTCTTGATAATACATCTTTAGGAGTTTTAGCTTATTTTTCTTAGTGTTGATCTTTTATTTATCTGATTTAATCAAATTTTTGTTGGTTTTTTTGTTGAAATTCTTTTGTATAATTTCTTATTTGATTTCTTGTATAGTGTATCCATAATAGAGAGGACCTATCAACCACTTTCAAAGAGAACAAAGATCAAAATATGTATTAAATATAATTTTTTGTATCTTGGATTTTCTTAACATGCGATTGTCATTCCTTGTAGAATTCATCTCTAGAAATAGGAGATAATGTCATAGATATACATATTTATTTAGATAAGAAGTATTAGGTAGAAGATAAATGTATGTAGATTTGATATTATTTTGTGGCAAAGCTTCATAGACTTCTATTTATAGTTGATTGATGGATTAGAAACTTGACCAGTAAATTAGCGACATATTGCATGCACTAATAACTTGTGAAATAAGCTAACTGAATGACACACATATAAAAAAATTATCTTATAAATTAAACATGTGTCTTATAAGTTGAACACATATTGAAGGTTCTATAGAATATTGCCACATAGCTCCTAGTTAAATAGTATATATAAAGACAAGAGTAAAGTCTTTTTTACTCTTGCGTATATCTTTTTAGTCTTTAGTCTTATTTCAAAACCTTCAAGTTTTCTTGTCTTTGGTAATATCCATTCTAGTATAATATTATACCACCATTAAATGATTTCATAGTCTTTTTCAGTGACATAAGAGTATATTAATCTTTTAGTTCTTTGAGATTCATATTCTTAATAAATACATGCCATTTTTTTTTTTGCCATTTTTTGGATATAGATAGTAGTTGCAACTATCATTTGTTTTGATGCTCTAAATTCATGAATATCTTAAGTAGAAGAATTTGCTCTAATTTTAAAATCTACATGTAATCTAGTAATTTAGCCTATTAAATTTACATTGTTAAACCTTTTATTTATTTTAATAATTTTAGCTTCTAGTACACTTTTCTTATCCTAAACATATCACTTATTTGGATATAAGATAAAGCAATCATTCAAAGCACAATCAAATTTACTACAATGAATAAATTTTAATTACTTATTTTTAAGATTTATTTCAAACCTTAGCCATTTTTTTCTTTTATTTTCGTAGACTTCTTAATATGTTGGGCCTTCTTCTTCTTAGGACAATTGAAATTATTTTTGAGCCAAATGAGTGTACATGGTATGTGAGGTGTTTTTTTTTTTACATCAAAAGTCTTGAATGTGTTGTATTTGGTTATGCTTAAAATCCCCATATTCATTTTTTAAGTGATTAACAAACATTTATAAAAGTTAAAATAATGATGATTCTCCCATTGCAAACAATTATGTATCAATTTGATTAATAAAAAATTCCTTAGAATTATTGACTATTAAATACTAAAAATAATACCTATTATGTCAAACATGAATTTATGTTACAATTAATTTCACGTCGTTTTTTTTTTATAGAAAATTATAAAATATTTTTTATCAAATTTTTTGTCATCTATGTGCTTATTAGTAATTATATGTGACTACATTAGTTGGAGACATCAAATTAAGTTTCATAAAGGATAATTTGAACAACTTATGCAATAACTATGATGAAATTGTAGAATGAGATGAACTTGGATAAGCATGAAAGCGCATGAAAATCAGCAATGAATGCTCATGTCTGGTATTCGGTGAGGCTCTTCCAAAGCATGGAAAAGGGAGGGCCCAAGAAAGAGGGGGAGGAGGGGGGGGGACCATCCCAAACGAACCCATGCAAGCCAGCCAGCCTCAGCACCGGAGCGCCACCTCGGCAAGGCGCGCCGCCACGTAGACAGGCGGCTGAGAGATGCGCCAAGTCAGCAGGGAGAGGGTCAGGGAGACGCTAAGAGCAAGCAAGACGAAGGGAAGAAAAGGGAAGGAAAGGAGCAGGGGAACCTAGGAGAGAGAGGGAAGGAAAGGAGCAGGGGAACCTAGGAGAGAGAGGGAAGGAAAGGAGCAGGGGAACCTAGGAGAGAGAGGGAAGGAGAGAGAGGGAAGGGAAGAAGGGGAAGGGAAAGAAAGGTGGAGAGGTGGAGGCGATGGGGGGCGATGATGATCTCACGCAGGCAAACGCGGCACCTAAAATTCCAAAAGGGGCGAAAGAAACAAGTGAGAGAGAAGAGAGGGAGTGAGAGGGAGTGAGAGGGAGGGAGATGGAAGAGGGAAGAACCACAACTACCAGTGGAGCCTTGAGAGCCTCGACTTTAGTGTAACAAGCCAGGCAGGGAGGGTATGGCATGGTATGGCATCCCGGAGCTGGCTGCCTGCTGGAAGGAAGAAGATAGGAGGACGAGGAGGAGGAAGAAGAAGAGGAAGTAAGGAAGGGACGAAGGGAGGAAATGAAGGACCAGCTAAGCAAATAAGCCCAAGCTTGGCCTGCCTTCCCTCCTCCTCCTCCATTGCTTGCTCGCATGCTTGCTTATGTCCATGCCCCGCCATGGACACAACCATCAAACCACCACCCGCAACCAATGCCAAGCTCCTCCTTCTCTGCTACCGCACTCACTCTATTTTCCCTCGCCGCTTTTCTTCCCTGACCTCATCAACTTGTTTACTGCTGCCACGCCCTGTGCCCCCTGTAACTTTTCCCATCCCCGACCTCAACCCAACCCTCCACCCCAATCTCAATTAATCTTCTCTGCTCCAAACCCTAGACTGTGTCTTCTTTTGTCCTCGCGCTCTGGATGTTGCTCCTTCGTTCATGTGCTGGCGGACATCACTGGGGCGAGAGTCAAATGTGAGGCTACTTGGCGCGTCTGTGCCTCTGGACGCAATCTCGGACTTTTATAGCATGGAATGGGTGGTGTGTTTGCGAGAGAGCTTGGAGATTATTTTAGGTTGGTGACTAGGGTTTTGACTGACAGGTGAGCGGTTTCGAGGGAATTGAAAAGGGCGGAGGGGAAGTGCAGAGGTGATCAGCACTGGATTTCGACATTGAGGGAAGTAGTGGCAAACAGCGTTTTGCGCCGGTTGCGAGGGGAGGTGGAAAGCCAAGTGGAAGAGGGCTGCTTGTTTGAGGGCGGGAATGAGAAGTGGCTGTGGAGTGTAAGCATCAGTTTTTGCACACAATGTGGGTGCGGTCGCCGGAGAATGGATCTCCCGCGCAGGAATACGATTCTCCAAGTCGGAGTCAGGTTTCTGATGAAACCGACTACAGCCAAGGTTTGTGCGTTTTATTCAGCGTCGAATAAATACTGCTATGTTTTTGGTTTGATTGGTCTTAATTGTTATTTTTCGTTAGGGTCTGTATTCAATAATGGCGCTTTTGGGCTTCTGTTGTCGTCGCGGAGTTCGGAGTTTTGCGGGCTTTCAATTTTTTCGATGTTGTTCCTTCTTGCCCCGAATAATTTCGATGATTGATGATTAATCTGGATTTTCAGATGACTGGCGAATCAATGGACACGCTGAACTGGAGGCTGAAAGGCACGCTGTGATTCGGCCTGAAATGACCCTGAAGAGGAAGAGAGTGCCAATAGAAGCATACGCAGGTTCTAATTCTGCCCCCAGACATGATGCGGACAGCAATGATGAGGAGGAAGAAGAAGATGATTATGATGTTCGTCAGGATTACTATGAAGAGAGCCATCCCAATCGTGGTGATTCCTATGACGAACCTGCAAAAGATTTTTATCATGATCAATCTGGCGGAGGTTTATATCGTGAGCCTTCCGCAGAAGGCTCCTATCGAGAGCACTATCAAGGGGGCTCATATCTTGAGCAATCCGCAGGGGGTTCTTACCATGAGCAGTCTGGAGGAGATTCCTATCGCGAGCATTCTGACGAGCACTCTTATCGTGAACAATCTGAAGGTGGTTCCTATCGGGATCAATCTGAAGAACGTTCCTATCACGAACAATCTGGAGGTTCTGATCACGAAATAGGACCACAACGGCCTCAGTCGCATCAGAAAGCATTTCATTTAAAGAGTGCTGCATCACTTCCTAGTAACATGGAGAAAGGACCGGGTACTTATTTGGTCTTAGAGGATGGCGTTGAATTTCAAATTCCTCAGTATTATGACGAACTCGCTCTGTCCCTTCACCTTCCTCCTTTTAACGCACTGCAAATTGAAGAGAAGGTTGTGTATGGCCGACTCAAAGCAACTGCTTTTTTCGCAATTATGGATGCGGATCCCTGGGCACAGCTATGGCGAAAACAGTATGAGATGGGGGAGTGCCGGGGTAAATGTTTTGACAAGGAAAATAAGCGGAGGTTGCTTGAGAAGAGAAGATTCGGATTACAGGTGGTCCCTTCTCTTCCTCGTGAAACTACACACCTATTTGCGTAGCTACAATACGCCTTCCCGTGGATTTTAGGTAGTTCTGCGTTTTGTAAAGTCTGGTTGAATACCAATTTTTGACGGAGTCGTTTAAAGTTTAGGTGATCGACTCAAGTGTGATGATGAACCCACCGCCAGTGGAATACCACGATGAAGAAGTGGGCGTTACTTCTGAGGTTGGGTCTCTGGGCGAATCTCTAGTCATATATCGTCAAATATCAACCGACAGTGGTCAAAGCAGACGGTGTGAAGTGAAAGTTCTTGAACACGGCGACGGCTATGAGGTATTGTACCATGTTTACTAACGCTCTGTGTTTATTCAGATTCTTTTATTAGGAGGGATATATGATTCGGAAATAACAACTTGCATGACATGCAACAGATCGTGGAGCGAAGAAAGCCCAAGATTGAACCTGTGAAACGAGACCCCGAGGAGGTAGCATTAGAAGATTCCGAGAAAATCGGAAGGTATTGGGTGAATCTGGTCAGAAAAGATTTGCCGAGGCATCACAAGTATTTTGTAGCCTATTACAAAAAGCAGATACAAGATGTAAAGCGAGTAGCAGAAATCTGCCAAAGAGAGGTAAGACATGAGGCGGCTATGGTAATCTTTGGTCTGATGTGATTACCTACCGTCAGATTAATTCTGATTCATTCGTTGCTTCTCAATTTTGGAGTTATTTGCACAACGAAAGTGACACCATCTCTTAAGAACGTTTATTTTAGAATTTTATTGAATGTAGGGATTTGAAATTTATTCTAGAATGTAGGGTGATTGTTAACCTCTCTAGTCTGTGGTTCTTAGGTCAAAAGTCGCAATGTGCGGTCATTGAAAGTAATGAAAGCTGCTCCCGTCAGAACGAGGAGGCTGGCTCGTGATATGATCATTTTTTGGAAGAAGTGGGACAAAGAACAGGTCTGTAGTTCTCAGCATTCTTTGCTTTTTATTTGTTGTATTACCTTGGATGGGCGATTACATAGTCCGCGAAACTAATCTAAGTACGAAAGAATATGATACCTTGCATTATGTGTTCTGCCTTTGAAGATTTATATATTGAGCATTTGTGATCTTGTTGATTGTAGGTGATTTCTTCCGCTCGATTTCGATGTTGTCTAATTTTATACACCACTGATTGATTGTGCCCTGCAGTGATTATAGTTACATGTTGTTCGATGCAAATGGGTTTGGTTTGCGGTTTCTATTTTACGTGCGTTTTTGATGAGTTGTTGATGGGTTTGAAATTCTCTTGGGCCCAGATTGAAGTTAGGAAAAGGGAGGAGAAGGAAGCTGCTGAAGCTCTCAAACGTGACCAAGAGCTCCGGGAAGCTAAGCGTCAACAGCAGCGACTCAACTTTCTTCTCACACAAACGGAGCTCTACAGTCATTTTATGCAAAACAAGACGTCTAACACGACTGCTGCACAAGCTTCCCAGGATGCTCTGCGTGATCTTGATACGAATATGAATTCGGAGGAAGGTTCTCTGAGTGTCGAGGATGCTGAAGAGGAGGCCGCTTTGAAAGAGGAAGCCGTGAGAGCAGCTAAATTAGCTGCTGCTCAGCAGAGAAATCGAACAAATGATTTTGATAGTGAGAGTGAAAGGCTTCGTACAGCCGCTGGTGGAGATGAGGCGGGTGAAGGAGCTGAAGACATGGATCTTCTACACCCGTACGTGCTGTTTTGCACTCTGGCTATTACCTTCTAGCTTGAATTTGTTAAAAAGCTCACATAGTTTAGGAGTCAATGGGCACAGCTGGAATTGTTATTTGTGTTCTCTAACTTTTTCTTCTTATCATGGTTACGTAGGTCGACAATGCCAACTACTTCCTCCGTTCAGCAGCCCAAAATGTTCCAAGGCATTTTGAAAGAGTATCAGCTAAAGGGTTTGCAGTGGCTTGTTAATTGCTATGAACAGGTTCGAAGTCTGGGTTGTGTAATTTATTACAAGCTAACTTGTTATGTGCTGGAGTGCTATCCTGAATATCTTTGCTGTATTAACTCGTGTTATTTTGGCTTCGTCGTTTTTGAAATGTTCAGGTTGGAATTTTGCAGACAGTTAGCTGTTTTATTCTCTCTTATCTACATTTGTTGCTTGTCTACTGATCGTGTCTTGTTCGAACCAGGGCCTAAATGGTATACTGGCAGACGAGATGGGTCTTGGCAAAACAATTCAAGCTATGGCTTTTCTTGGACATTTAGCGGAGGTAATGATCTTGATTCACAATGAATACGTTTAGTTCAATTAATTATTATTATTGTTATAATCAGAATCTGTCATACAGAATTTCGTTATTTGTAAACACAATGTGAGAAGTGTCGGCGAATGAAATTTGCACGCAGATTTTTATGTTGTGTCGTGACCTGCTGTGCAGGAGAAAAACATATGGGGTCCTTTCCTAGTAGTGGCGCCAGCATCTGTTCTGAACAATTGGGCAGACGAGTTGAACCGTTTTTGCCCTGACTTGAGGATCCTTCCTTACTGGGGAGCACTAAATGAAAGGATTGTGCTTCGAAAAAACATGAATCCTAATCGGCTTTATCGCAGGCAAGGACTGAACTATTGATGGATTTATTCTTCATGTGATTTGGAATGAGAATTCACGGCCTTTGTGACAAGAAATTTATGATGGGTTTTTCGTATTTCAGGGAAGCAGGATTTCACGTGCTAATTACAAGCTATCAACTTCTTGTGTCGGATGAGAAATACTTTCGACGCGTGAAATGGCAATACATGGTCCTTGACGAAGCTCAGGCAATTAAAAGCGCCAGCAGGTGAGGTGTCACTGTGCAGTGGGAATTGATTGTGACGAAATATATCTAAAGTCAACCCTCGATATGGCATTCTGGTACATCGTGACTGTATGCTTGTCCACTTCCAACTTGTTTGTGGTCAAGGTCTTTTCGTCAAAGGTCCTATGATGGCAGTCTCCAGAGACGAGCATGTGTCCAAACATGATTGGAGTTGCTGTAGTTATGATCCTTAACATACCCTTACATGTGTTCTAATTGGAATGTTACAGTTTGCGATGGAAAACCCTTCTTAGTTTCAACTGTCGAAATCGTCTTCTTTTGACGGGAACGCCCATTCAAAATAGTATGGCCGAGCTCTGGGCCCTTTTGCATTTTATCATGCCTACTCTTTTTGATAGCCATGATCAGTTCAATGAATGGTTTTCGAAGGGGTAAACACTGAACTTTCTTTTAATACACGTGTTAAAACTTCATATTCTCAGCGATGATGTTAATATGGTTGCTGCCATTCTTATTTTGGCAAGGATAGGTTCAGTATGACGTATGCTTTATCTTTGTGGCAGAGAGCTTGTGTAACTTTGTACTTGGATTAAGCGTGCATTAGATGTATAAAACTTTTGTGGTGACTGTTTTGGTTGTATTCTATTTTTATATTCAATGGATATATCATGTTTCTCGTATCTGGTGATTTTATAAAAGTAGCGTTAAGAGGATTGAAGTTTGTTGAATCTAAATTTTAACCTTTTGATATGTCTTAACTCTTTGATTATGCTGACCTACAACTGCATATTTTTGGGTGCAGGATCGAAGGACATGCAGAGCATGGTGGAACACTTAACGAGCACCAACTCACTCGCCTGGTACATCCCATTCCTTAGGTTGGGTTAAGTTTCTTTTATGCGAGTTGCAAGAGGGATAGATTATTCGATCAAGATGAATTCAGTTAGATGTTGTGATATTAGAATGATCTTTTGTACTATTACTTCGCATTTAAGTAGTCTACTTGTGTCTTTTCAAGTTGGGATATTAGAACTCACATATGGACGTAATGATTTTTCATTAGCGGATTTAGGCTGATTTAAATTTTCTTCTGCTGAAGCGACATACTGATGTTTGTGGAATTAAGATTGCTAACTCTCATTATACCTCATTGCAGCACTCAATTTTGAAACCATTCATGTTGCGGCGAGTGAAAAAGGATGTGATTACAGAAATGACCAGTAAGAAAGAAGTAATGGTTCCGTGCTATCTAAGTTCCCGACAACAGGCTTTTTATCGAGCCATCAAGAATAAGATATCAGTCGCTGACCTCTTTGGGAATGGGGGTCAGCTCAATGACAAGAAGGTTCTCAATCTTATGAATATTGTCATTCAGCTACGAAAGGTGCGGGTTTAACTTATTAGTAGTTTCATCGTTTTGAGAGACTTTTTTATTTTATTTTATTTTTTCTTCTGATGGCTGGGTTTGATGTCTCCTCAGTTCCTCTCAACTTAACATGCGCTCTAAGGCTGCCGAGGGTGGTTATTGTTTTGGTTATTACATGTCAGGTTTGTAACCACCCAGAGTTATTTGAACGGAATGAAGGACAGTCTTCAGTACACTTTGCAGCTGTACCACATTCTCTTCCTCCACCTCCTTTTGGAGAGTTGGAGGATGTCCATTATGCAGGAGGCCTCAACCCCGTGTCATTCAAGGTACTAGTCTTGTTCCTGAAGATCGTTCAATTTTTTTTCGAGCTCATCATTAGAGATTTTTCATCCTGAGATGTATCGCGAAAGGCATTTTGTGATGGATTTCGCATACACTTAGTTTTTATAGGCCTGATACTTTTCTTTATTGTCAAGGTCATTTCATGGGGAATACTGATGGACTGAATTCTTTTATAGAGTACTACCCATAGTTATTGCAATTTGTCAGAAATGCTGATATGTAGAGATGCTCGATTGTCTTGCAGATTCCCAAACTTCTGTATAGAGATGGAATGCGCTGCTTGCCTACCGAGAGCTCTGGATCTACTCAAGGCTTCGTTGAGAAATGGCTTAAAGCTCGTTTAAGTGTTTTCTCACCAGACTATGTATATTCGTCTTCTGTGGGGGACAGTAAAAGAACTGATTTTGATGAGAGATCATCTCGCAGTGGAGCGTTTGGGTTTATTCGAATGCTCGGTCTTTCAGCTGCGGAAACTTCATTCCTAGCCAGGGCACCCTGTTTAGAAAGTTGCTTATTTGCCTTATTACAATTACAAGAATCATTTTCTGTAGAATGTTATGGGGACCTGAGCAAGATTAAAGTATTAAATGAACACAGAACAGCTGTTCATAGCAATGGGTCCTCAGCTGGGAACCACTTGAGAAGTTCTATGGATTCATTCGATAATGATGACAGCAGGGATGCAAAGACGAGATGTGTGCAGAGGATGTTAATGTTACCTAGTAGAGCGGATTCACATTTTTTGAGAACAAAGCATCCATCAGGTCCAGAATTAAAACCATTTGAATCACTCGTTGTTTTACATCAGGATAGACTACTTGGTACTACCAAACTGTTACGGTCCGTACGCAACTATATGCTACCAGTGCGAGCACCACAGGTATGCGACGCGGCACTTCCAACCTATTAGAGAAAAGAGTCTGCAGTTTTTGCACCCTAGAGTTGTGATTCTTAACTTGTCTCAATCAAGGATTTTTCTTACTATACATGGGAACAATTCTTTGTAGCTGTCTATAGTTGTGTGATTGTGATGTGCTACTTTCTGTAGTGATGCTTCTGCTCACCAACTGACGTGTTTGGCTGCAGATCGATGTATCGTGTTCAGATAGAGGATTTATGTTGCAAAGAACTGAGGAGCTGGAGAACCCAAAAATGAAACGGTTCTTAGTAGGGTTTGGTCGCACTTCGGAAAACAATGGACCTTCGATGCCTCTTCCTCTGTCTGCACCCATTGAAGAAAGTGATGTTCGTGCCCGTCTTATACAGCCTTTGTCAGCAATACCTTTTCGAATATTCGGCTCTGCTCCTCCATTGCAGAGTTTCGATTTCGCTAAGATGCTCACGGTAAGAAGCTAGGTGCGACTGTGCGAAGGAATTTTATTTGTAATTTGGTGATATTACTGCCTTTTTTTCTTTTTTTGCATGAAGAACTCTGCTGTTTCTTGCAATTATGGTGGCAAACAAGTTCATATCAAACTTTTAGTCGTTGTCTCTGCTTGAATGACTTACTTTTAGTTTTTTGAATTTATTTTTGCGCGATCAATCAGCATATTTGATTTCAATTATTCTAGCAACTATTTGTCATTATCAGTTACAAATTATTGATCTGTTTTCATAAACAGGATTCTGGGAAACTGCAAACTTTGGATATATTACTGAAGCGCTTGCGGGCTGGAAACCATCGGGTGCTTCTTTTTGCTCAAATGACCAAGATGCTTAATATTCTGGAGGTTAGTTAGTTCTGACTGAGCTCGCATCTGGTTTTGAAGCGCTTTTCGATTGTGAACTCTTTTTGTGCTTCTGTGTGGTGTTGAGTTGGATCCCGGAATTCCCAGTGGCTCTGTCTTCCCACATTGCAAAAGCTCAGTGTATGAGATCTTTGATGGAAGTTCATCAATTGAAATCGTTCTGGACTGTACATACTAATGGTGGCTTGCAAATGTCTAGGACTACATGAACTATCGAAAATACAAATACTTGCGACTAGATGGTTCATCCACCATTATGGACCGTCGTGACATGGTTAATGACTTTCAACATCGGTATGCAAATCATTGCATTGCTACTTCACTCTAGGGTGACATTGTATTTTCTTTGGTTGTAATTTGAACGACTGTGTGATGCGTTCCATTTCTTCATTTATCATATATGCGGCTGAAATGATTGTCTTGTCCATGTCTACCTTGAGCATTTGGAATGCACTAGTCAGCTTGCATACACTCTTTGGTTGTCCTTAGTAAGCGCCTAGAGAATGTAAAAGTTGAGGCTTCTATGCGTGTGCAGGTCGGACATTTTTGTGTTCTTGTTAAGCACGAGAGCTGGGGGACTTGGAATCAATCTAACAGCTGCTGATACAGTTATCTTTTATGAAAGTGACTGGAATCCAACTATGGATCTTCAAGCCATGGATAGAGCCCATCGTCTTGGGCAAACGAAGGAGGTATGATACCCTGGTTTAAACAATTTAACCAGTGTCTAACTTTCTGTTTCTTTTAGAAATGCTTCTGTTTGTACCTGTATATTCCAATAATATGCTAATGTATCTGGTGGGTTCGAGCAGGTTACAGTGTACAGGTTAATATGCACAGGTACGGTTGAAGAGAAGATAATGAAACGGGCTAGCCAGAAGAACACTGTGCAACAATTGGTTATGACTGGAAATAATGCTTCGCAAGGTGATGTCTTGGAGGCAGAAGAGGTGGTCTCACTCTTATTGGACGATGCAGAGCTGGAAGCAAAGATGAAAGAGCAAGTCTCTAAGCAAGTCGTAAGTTGTTCTGTTTCGTAAGGCTTTTGTATTTGATTTCAATTACGAACGACATGATTGAGTGTATGATCTTTCATGATGAGTTTTAGTAGCAGGTTCTAAATGTACTCAAACGATGCTTGATAGAGAAGTTCAATTTAAGTTTGGAACTGCGAAAGAAATTCATGCTTTATAGTGCACTTTGAGTTTCTCATGTTTGTGTACTTACTCTTATCATGAGTTAGCTTTTTCTCATCTCAGCTTCATAAGTATTGAATCAATTCTAACTCAGTGAATAGAATTTGAAGAATTATATGTGTTTTTATTTGAGAACAGGATAAGCACGGGAGACGGAAGAAAGGATGGGCTGTAGCTGGTTCTTTAAAAGGAGTACGGTTGGATGCTGAGGGCGGTGGTGCCTCACTTGACGATGTTAACACAGCTTTGACAGGTATTGTTGAAAGTGGCGGGGCAGCCACAGTACCAGATGCTGCGCCAGATTCTAATGCTTTGGCAGTACCTGCTAATGGCAGAAAGGTCAGTGACATGATTCTTGTCTGTCTCGATGATGCCATCTTCCCGTGGTTTTGATGAGAGAAGTAGAATTTGAGCAGTGTCCTTGTTTCCAAATGTACGCGTGTTCTTGGTCAAGTCATTTAGCCATCCTGCTGTTCTTCTAGGGTTATCGGCCATCTTGTCCTTCGCCTTGGTCTAGGCTTAGACTCTGACAGAGTTGTGTCGTGTTTCTCAGAGACGAAGAAATGGAGAGGAAAAACCACCCAAACCTCCCAAAATGCCAAAGCCTGCGAAGGAGCCTAAGCCTCCAAGATCTCGCAAAGAACCTAAGCCAGTGAGGCCTCCGAAAGAGCCTAGAGAGAGAAAACCTAGAGAACCTCGTGATCCTACAACCAAACCTAGACAGCGATTCAAGAAAGGGTCATTAGGTCCTAGTGAAAGTAACTTTCCATCACCTTCTCTTGCTGGAGAGGAGAATGGGGATGGTTGTGCTGGGTCGTCTGTACCAGAAAATGGCTACTCGTTAGACGGAGGTGAAAATCATAGAGTTAATGGTGATCGTGCAGGTAATTCTAGGCCTAGCACTGGTAGCAATGATTCTTTAGACAAGGTGGTTTAAGACACCTGATCGGTTTTGGCCGTCTTGAAAGGTCTAGAAGAGAAAGTATTCTCTGCAAGACTAGGCACCACCTTGCAGCAGATTCTTATTTGGAATGAGGTGGATTGCATCTTTGTGGAATTAGACACATAGTGAGAACGGATTACTAGAGGTTTATCATCAGAGCTGCTTTGAAGGCCTAGCCGCAGCCTCTTGGATCTTGTAAACCACGTCATCTAAACCAAATAGGTGTTTGTGTGTTAGTGTCTGAAACCCAAAGATTCTATGTAACGTATACAGCACTCAATTGGAGAGTTGAGCTGCCCATGTCTTACGATTGAGAAAGGTATTCGTGGCCTCGGTTTGGCTACAATATGTTTTCATGCCATGCGAGAAGCTTAGGCATGATTGGAGTTAGCATGGCATTAGCAGGCCTGCTGTAGGAAAGTTGTATTGAACAGGGACATGTGGAATGTCTCCATGTTGACCCTTGATGTCTCTGGGTTGGTGCATCAAAGTAATTTTATCGACATTTGTGCATACTCACAATGAATATAGAATACTTGCGAGCTAGTAAACCTCTGCTGCCCTGGACTGCTAGTTGGAGAATTTATCACTTAGAGTAGTGCTTGCCGTTATTTATCATTTCACTTGGAATGCAGGTTGTAAGTATGTCCTCTATTGAACACTGGATTGTACAAACGTCTCATAATCTCATCAATTGTGTGCTGTGTTCAGTTTGGATTCTTCATCTTTGATTGTCTGGTTACTTCGTTTTTTGAAGAACCAACACATCTACTCCATTGTATTTATATTCTATACTTGAATTTTTTTGAACACAAGGCCTCTTGATAAAGAATCTTCTCCTCTATTACTTTTTATCATGCTACTTTCTAGCCAACTTACTAACCAAATTAATTTGGTTGTATTTGAGTTTCTAGTTGCTATAATTTATGTCTTTTTAAGTCACCAATTCAATTTTGAAGGACAATGGATTTAAAAATTGCCTATCGCTAGTTAGAACTACAATTGAAGAAATATATCAAATGAAGAGAGATAGATAAAATTACCTAAAGTTGGGAGGGATTAAGGATGGTTTTTATGATCATATATTTGACCATGGCTTGAGTCAACATATTATACAACCTAGAATACTAGAAGGTAATCTCCAAATTCCTACATTCATATATTAGTGAAGTTGAATATGGCAAAAGTCACCAATAATTATGTAGTGAAGCATGTTAATGAAATATGTCCATGAAGTGATATATGTCCATTGAACTTCAAGTATAATTTCACACATTAAATTAATAGACGTGTTTTTATTGCCATAGAATTGAGCAATTCTATTTAGAATGTCATGTTTTAGATGTTATGTATTTTGAGAAGAATTTTTCTAAGAATATTATGAGAATTCTTCTTTGAAATAAAGATATCTTAGATATTAAGAAGAATCTACAAATAAAATATTTATATTTATAATTGTGGCTATAAATAGCTAATCTAAAGAAAGAAAGATTGATCATATCAAACATAATATTTATAATATCAAAAGATGAAAAGAAAGAGATTTGAGACTCTATAGTTGATCAAACCACTAAAGAAGTATGTTTCTAAATTACATATAAAGATTTTACAAGAAAAACTGTCTAGATTGAAGTCTTACAATTACCATGTCTTTTTTATATAGATATTGCCAATGTTTATTTGGAATATAGAAAATAAAATAGTTGTTGGCATCATCTTAAGAGTGAGTAAAATATTTTAGAAAATTGTTGCAAAAGCTATGGATCTAGTTTTTGGAGCGGAGTTGCTTTTAAATGTGGTAGTGATTTTGGCAATTCTTGAGAAAGAAATGCCAACATTATTTCTTAGCATAATTTTTCATCTTACCCACCATCTTACTAAAGAATTATACATCCATAGTTATGTCTACATACAATAGATGTACCTCTTTGAAAGGTATATGAAAGCTCTCAAGAATTATATGACAAATTTGGCACAATCAAAAGAATGGATAGCATTAGGTTTTTAAATCAAAGAGCCTCTAAAATACATTACCAAACATATGACAAAATATAATGCTACAACAAGGCATGTAGTAGATAATGATGAAGATCCTACATTGGTTGCAAAAATCCTAGAAGAAAAATGACTACAAAAACAATGTCTATATTGTTAAAGTACTAGATTTATAGTTTTATTTGCAATAATGTACAAAAATTAGAAGAACACAAAGTATGAGTTTTTATTTTTATATGTCATCATTTTTGGACATATATATATTTTGGATTTTATGTTTGAAGATTATCAACGTAAATATATTGTATTATATAGTGAAGTTGTATGACATAGATAGTTCTAATAATAAAGTTATAATAAAGACATTTAAAAATTTGTATAATTAAAATATATTAAAAGATTTAAAAATAGTAATTTTTATATTTATATTATTATCAATTATTTTAAGAAAGTGAATGCATCTTAGTATTTGACTTTTTTGAACTTAAGTATGGAATACTTAGAAGGTTATATAATATATAATACTAAAAAGAGTAGTAATAGAAACAAAACCTTGTATATGACTTATAACAAAAATATGATTTTTGATTTTTGATTTTTTTTAAATTTCTTACATACATTATGAAGAGTATGTTGAAGACCACAAGGCGTAAATGAGATTTATGCAATGTTGTCTTAGATAAGAAAGAAGATAATTGTTGTCTTTTTTAAAAAAATGGGCGGCTCTTTTCTTATTATCAAAGTGGATCTAGAATAACATCCAAGAAGCAATAGATGTTCATAAAGATATCAATGTGGATATGTATAAATTATCAAAACCTCTTTGTACAAAAGCTAATACATATTGTGGCATGTATGCCTTTAGATATTACATCAATGTGGCAAGTGTTAAAATACCATTAAAAATAATAAATTCTTATGTAGTTATGACATTTGTGTAACTATGGACATTGAATGTTTGTAATAAGATTCCTATTATAGCTCCAATAGAAAAACTGAACAATATCTAAGAAATTTTGGAAGTAAATTCCTATGTAATTATGACATTAAAAAGATGGAGAACCAACAACCAGCAAATTCAACTCAAGAGCCATTAATTGATGACTAATTAAATGTAATATTATAATTATTAGAGCCTTCAAGATGACATAATAGAGGTGAAGAACTTCTGTCACGGATATACATAGGTACGCTAATAAATACCTATATAATTAAGTAGGGATAGATAAAAGAAGATAAAAGTAGGTTAATTTCATAAGACCTTTTAGATTAGTTTTTTAGAAGCTTTATAAATACTACTTTGACTTTACATGTGTCTGTAGTTGATTGATAGGTTAAAAACTTAATCAAAAAGCTAACCATGTATTAATAGCTTACAGAACAAGCTAACTATGTGGCATACACATAAAAAAACTTGCCTTACAAGTTAAGATATGTGTCTTGCATAGTCAATACATTTTGGAGGTCCTATAAGACATCTCCACATAGCTCCTAGTTAAGAGTATATATGGAGACAAGAATAAAGCCTTCTTCTTTCTTATCAATGCCTTTGTAGTCCTTAGTCTTGTTCCAAGTCTCTCTAGTCTTATTATTTTTAGCAACAGTCATTCTAATTTACCATTATATCACCTTTCGGTGACTTTTTAGTTCTTTTCAGTGACACAAGACTATATTGAGGATTTTCTTTCTTCAAGATTAATATCTTTGAAAATTTGACAAGAGTGCTAACTTACTATTTTTATCTTATTTTAGAAGTAAGTAGATTATTTTACTTTTATTGCTATATTTTAAAGGTTGTAGACTATCTACCTTTAAACAAAAAATCTTATTTTTTAATACTAATCTTTTCCTTAAAGAGAGTGAATTACCTCTCTTTGTAAAAATATCACCTTTAATGGAAAAAAAATTGTGACTTCTTTATGATTTGAATTCATTCCTAGAAGTATTTATAGCCACATTTGAAAAAAGTGATTAAGAAAGAGTAGCAGAGATCAAACTCTTATCTTTATGGTAAGGATCACAGTCAGCCACCATATATGCTATTGAATTCCAAACCTTACTTGCAATGTGGACTGGAATGACAAAGCCCTTATCAATCAATTTCGATATGAGTTGAAGGATAATATCAAAGACTTGTTATTAACAATACAAAAGGTAGAATCTTTGAAACAATTTATTGCCAAAGCCATTGCATGTGACAATCGATTATTTGAAAGACATCAAGAACAAAGATTTGGCTGAAAAAGAATAAATCAAATAATGACAAAAACTCTTCTGTTTTCAAAAACATATTCATCAAGGCCAAAATCAATGCAAATTGATACAATATATTTTAAATTCTTCACAAAGCAAGAAAAGAATCAATGACATCAAGAAGTCTTATGCTTATATTATGGAGAAACTAAACATATTATTCAATATTGTTCAAAGAAAAAATATAATTACAAAATAAAAAGCATGGTTGCTAAAGAAGATGAGGTATCAAAAAACAAGTTTCTCTAGTTGCAATAGAGACCATGCTGTAAGAATCTTACATAATTCAAATAGATTAGATTTCTTGTAATTTTAATTTTTTTGATGATTTAATCCAAAATTCCATTAGTCAAGTAGAAATATATAAGTCTAGTGTATCCAAACCTTTACTAATAGGTACAAAAGCTTTTATGCATGCCACAAAATAAAGATTATCTTTTGCTTTATATGCCACGCCCATTTCTAATAGTGAAAAGATATCAAGTAATATTCTTAGTCAGTATCAAGATTTTCAAGACATTTTTTGAAAAAAAATATATATATATATATTTTTCTTGAGTATTGTCCTTATGATTGTTCTATCAATCTTCATGAAAATGGTTAACTATCATTTAGACCAATCTATAGCCTATCACAAAATAAGTTGGTTGCACTCAAGGAATACATTGATGAAAATGTGGTTAAAAATTTTATATGATATTTTAAATCTCCAATCAAGGCTCTTATCTTATTTGTAAAGAAAAAAGATGGATTTTTGTGGATGTGTGTGAACTATCAAGGAGTCAATAAAATCACCATGAAGAATAGATATCCTATGTCTTTGATTTTAGGACTTTTTGACCAATTAAATCAAGCAAAGATCTATACAAAAATAGATCTACAAAAAGCATACAACCTGGTCCGCATCAAAGAAAGAGATGAATGGAAGACTGCTTTCTAAACTAGGTATGGACATTTTAAATATAATGTCATGCCTTTTGGAATCACAAATGTATAAGTTATTTTTTAATATTTAATGAATGATGTCTTTTGGAAGTTTCTTGATGATTTTGTCGTCTGCTATTTGGACAATATTTTAATCTATTCAAAGAATATAGAAGAGTATAAAGTTCATGTTTTTTGTATGTTATAAAAACCAAGAGATGTAGGATTATATATAAAGATGGAAAAGTGTGTATTTCTCACTACTTAATATGACTTTTTGATGTATATTATTTCCAATGAAGGCCTTATGATTGATTCAAAGAATGTCCAAACTATCATAGATTGAAAGATCTCAAAAATAATAAGAGATGTGTAATACTTTTTGAACTTTATCAATTATTACCGAATCTTTATAAAGATTTTTTTTTAAGTTATAGCTCCACTTATACGTTTGACTTGTAAAGACAAACTTCAGTGGAATAAAGAAGCCAAAGCATCATTTTTTACTTTCTAGAAGGAATTTACTTTTGTACTAACTTTATATCATGTCGACTTTTTTAATCCATTCTTTGTGAAAACAAATGCATCAAACTTTGTCTTGGATGCAATATTATCACAAATGGGAACAATGACAAATTCCATCCAATAGCTTTCTATTCCATGAATTTTTTAGCAGCCAAGATTAAGTTTGAGATCTACAACAAAGAACTTCTTGCAATTATGTATTCATTTCAAGAATGGTATCATTATCTAGAAGGCGCTTTAAGTCTAGTTATAATATATACAGATTACAAGAACCTCAAGTATTTCATATTGGCACTTATTTTGAATTGTTGCCAAATTTGTTGGAGCATGTCTTTATCAAGATTTGATTTCAAGATCACATATTGATCTAAAAAAAAATAAGGTTTATTAGATGTTCTTTCTAGACACTCTTATCTTACATCAAAAGAAAGAGACATATCTTTTAATCAATAAAAAATAATCCTCTTGAAGCTTGAGTAATTTCATCTTTGAGCAATGAAATCAACATTGACTATTGATTCAACGTTTTGCAAACAAATTCAATCAAGTATGTCCTCTGATCCTCTTGTTGATGATATCAAGAAACTTTCTTTTAAGTCTTATGATGTTTCAAAGTTTGAGTTCAAAAATAACCTATTCTATTTCAAAGGACGCCTATATATTCTAGAAGGAGAAGTATGTTTGCGTATTCTTTAAGCACGTCATGATTTTTTAGCAGCAAGATATTTTGGATGCAACAAGACTTTAGAGCTTATATCTAGAGATTTTTGGTGGCTACAAATGTGGAAGGAGGTAAAAGAATTTTTCTAATCATATGACATTTTTTCAAGATCGAAAACTCTTTATCATCGATCCTATAGACTTCTCCAACCATTGCCTATATTCGAATAACCATGGTCTTCTATTTCTATGGATTTTATTATAGATCTTCTAAGTTCAAGTTTATATGACTCTATATTTGTAATCATAGATTGCTTCATTAAAATGGTATATTTTGTACTATGTATAAAATCTATTTTAGGTGAAAAAATAGCTTAGCTTTTTATTGAAAATATCTATTGGTATTATGGATTATTAAAAGATATTATATTGGATAAAAAGTCTCAATTTGTATTAAGATTTTGGAGAACCTTATTTAAGATTTTAAAGGTGGATATAAAGCTTTCTTTGACTTTTTACCCTCAAACCAATAGGCAAAGAAAATGAGTGAATCAAGTTTAGGAGCAATATTTAAGATGTACCATCAACTATCATCAAGATGATTGGACAAGTCTTTTACCATTGGCAGAGTTTGCATGCAATAATTTAGTACATTATTTTATTCAATAAACATCTTTCTTTGCCAAATATTGTTATCATTTACAACTTGATACTTTTGACTTTTCAAAAATCAATAATCTTGCTACAAAAGATTTGACAAATCATTTATTAGAGCTATATGCAACAATAAAGGCACAATTATTAGAAGCTCAAGTTCAAAAGAAGATAATATTCTACCTTCTATCTATCTTTATAGTTTTTGTGTATTTGTGATGCTAAAGAGATGAGAAACCAAGAAGCAAAAGATTTGACTCAAGAATTTTTATTTGCAGTCTTATTAAACAAGACTTTACAATTGTCACAACCTTCAAGCCAAAAAAATCGAGATGAAGATCCTCAAAAATGACATATCCTTCTTTGAATAGATGGCGAGATACAACATGTTTAATATCACGACCTTGAAAGAAAGTTCCAATGTTTGGTGATTTTATTAGAGGTTGAAACAACTCATAATGGTATTCCAAATGTTTTATTTGAAATGGTTATGAAGGCCTCAATAACAATCAAATAATAAGGTGATTTTTTTGCCTTGATATAAAATATTATCAATGGCTAAGAGGACCTATCAACCATCTTCAAAGAGAACAAAGATCAAAGCATGTAGCAAATACAATTCATTGCATCTTAGATTTTTTCAATATATGAAGATTGTTTCTTGTAGAACTCATCTTTAAAAGGGAGGTAATATCACGGATATTCATAGGTACTCTAATAAATACCTATATGATTAAATAGAGATAAGTAAAAGAAGATAAAAGTATGTTAATTTCATAAGACCTAATCTAGTTTTCTAGAAGCTTTATAGACAATACTTTGACTTTATATGTATTTGTAGTTGATTGGTAGGTTAAAAACTTAGTCAACAAGTTAACCATGTATTAATAGCTTACGGTGTCGTAATACATGAAGTCTTGCTTGAGAATGCTTTGGGCACCTCATTGTGAAAGGTAGAATAGAAATTGCAACAATAAAATCTTAACTCTAATAGAATACTAACTAAACTCTAATTAGACCATAATAATGCTAAGCAAGCTTTAATCAAATTCAAAGAAACCTCAAAGAAATTATAAAGAAATAATAAGAAATCTTAAAGAAATAGTAAAATGATTACAAATATATCTCAAATACATCTTAATTCAATCTTAACTTAATCCTAGTCAAAATCCTATTGGACTTCATTCAAACTTTAGGCCAAAAATTAATTAAATCTTAAATCTTAAAAAAACCCTAATAAAATCCTAAATCCTAAATCAAATCCTAAATCCTAATCAAATCCTAATCATAAATCAAATCTTAATCAAATCCTAATCTTAAATCAAATCCTAATCAGCCTCTAAATCCTAAACCAAATTCTAATCAAACCTTAAATCTTAAACCAAATCCTAAACCTTAAACCAAATCCTAAACCCTAAATCAAATCGTAACTAAATCCTAGTAATTTCTATAACAAATTTAAACCTCAATAATTAATGAATGAATCATTGATCTTAATTCAAATTTTTTACACTTCTTAAAAATTAAATTAAAAATAAGTTTTTTTTTTTAAAAAAAAGGATCAAAATTATTAAATAGACGATAACCTCAAAAATGTGCTCGGGTATTAGCCAGCCTCCTTCTCCAACCTTGATGTCAATCTCCTAGAGCCAATATCTCTCCTTTTCACAATTTGATTCATCTCAAACTTTTTATATACATAAAAAAACAAGTCTATTATCTTTATCCATAAATTTTACTTCAATTCAACTAGTAGATTGCAAGAAATCTTAAAAATCCTCATTGGAATTAAAATTCTATTTTCTAAGACCTTGACCTACTTTAACCTCAATAATCCTCAATTCAGTCATTAGATCAAGATAAGATTTACAACACATATTAAGCACAACTATAACCATTAATCCACAAAATATCTTACATAAATCTTTTACAAAACTCTCGAAATCACCAGAAATATTAATCCTATTCTATTTCATAAAATTCAAGTCATCGAAATACAAATTTGACTTTGTAAAGCTCTTACAAAGTTAATATGAATCCAAATCACCCAAAACCAATGCTTATAGTAACCTTATTTAATCTGCTATCAAATTCCACTCTCTAATCTGCAAAAGAACCTCCAAATTGCTATATGTACTTGGTTTTGTACCTCAAGGTTTGATTTTGATCCAAGTTGATAACCGACCCTCCTTAGATATCAATATCTAGTTATTTAGGTAATTTTTATTAGAATTTACTCTTAACTTCTTTCTAAAGATGCCTATATCTTTTTTTTTCAATCTACTTTATTTTGCTTTATTTATGGTCGTACAAAGTAAATAGAAGTCACCTTTCTAAAAAGGCAACATTGGTACCTTTTAGTTTTACTACCCTTTTGACTATTAATTATATTTCTAAGATAATTTTCTCTAATACTTTGAACTAAGATCTCTTACATTATATTAATTTCTACACTCTTTCACCTATTAGTCATATTATATCATAACATCCACCCTCCTTGAATCTGTGCATCTTCTGACATGTGCCAAAAATTCTTCAATATGTTGATGTAGAATGTTCTTCATCTTGGTCTAATTCTCGACCTTCAATATGTTCTTCTATTCCAATCTCAATATCTTGTATTGGAGTTTTTTTTGCATAAAAATAAATATCTTTATTTCTTTTTTTAAATAACTTTATTTGTTTGCTTGCTATGAGTACCTTCAATTCTATATCATCAAGTTCTTGTAATAAATATGTTTCATTTTTATATGCCTTTTTGACAATATAAAGCCGAAACCATCTCTTTGTAAGTTTCTTCATAGTGCTATGTTGATTGTCTAAGTTATTATCATAAACTTATATCCAATTACCATCTTTAATTATCTTACATCGTGGTCAATGTTTTTTTATCAAATCTTTCCTTATTCTTTTCTCTTACTTCTTTTAATTTTTCCATTGCTACCTCAATATCATTAAGTCTTCTTTCTAATTGTTGAATCTATAATGCTTAAAGTTCTTCTTTGTTGAGATCATTCTTCCAAGGCAATACACCCCATGTAGGTACTATATCTTCTATTGGCATTACTGGTTTTTGTCCATATATTAATTCAAAAGGTATATAACCTATTACTGAACTATGAATTGTATGATCTATCCATAGTACAAATGGTAGTAATCTAGGCCATTCATGTGCTTTGCCATTGCATGCCTTTACTAATGCCTTAACAAAAGGTGAATGCCCATGCTTACTTTTACCATTATCTTCTGGGTTATATGATGTTGTTAAAGAAAATTTAATTCCTATTCTATTAAAGAATTCTTGTGCTTTCTTTACATCCAATTCACTCCTATCCGCTGTGATTTTTCCAATACAACCATAGCAACAAATAACCTCTTCTAATAGAAATCAACATACACCTTTAGTATCCTTTGTTCTTAATGCTCGTCCTTCAACCATATTTGATAAATCTTCTTGTGCAAGTACCAAATACTTCATTTGTTCAAGTCCCATAGGCATCGCCTATCACGGACACAAAAATATAGGCTCAAGATCTAACAAGAAGTTCAAGAAGAACTAGCAAGAACTAGATTAATCAGATGAATATAAGAACAACACTAGAGATGTGAGGTAGAGCTCCAAGAGATGTGTTGTCAAGACTGAAGAACTCTTCAGCCTTGATTTTAATATATACTCCTATTTAGGAAGCTTCTCAAGCAACTTCTACTAACTAAGAAGCTTCTAGAAGGTTCCAGAGACTTGCTTCTAGAAGGTTCTAGAAACTTGTCTCTAGAAGGTTCTAAGGACTATGTCTCTAACATCACCCCCTCTTTTAGCTTCGAGGTCTCTGAGAAGCAATGTTGTTGTTAATCAGTACCAATGCAAGAAAATGAAGATTTGTCGCATAACATCTGCTATGAACTCCAACTATTGTTCACAAGGCAAGTGATTCATTGGCCCTTGAAGCTAACGGTAGTGGCCCACGCCTTCGACCTCTGACCAAGCATGAACTTCCGTGTCCTCATTGTGAAATTATCTTACAAACACGCCTTTTGGCTGACCATCGTAAGCAGGTTCAAACTCAAATACAATCACCAATGATTGGTTACTCGGTATCCTCTGTCGTCATCGTGGTATAGGTAGTTCTTCATCTCAGGGTCGCCTTCGTGAGCTAGTTGGTTGAGATAATCTGACTGACATAGTATCTATCTCTTGGCTATCCATATCAGAAGACCAAACTATGGCTACTGAAAAAATTCTACTTTATCTTGGAAAAAATAACTACATCAACTACGAATTTTGGTGGTGCTCTCTCCCTTTCTTATATTCTTGGGTGAGCAAGCATCAGAAGGAAGCTATCATCGAACCAGCTTAGGTTTATGAGGATGTTGTTGATGAAACTCTTGTACCTTTTGTTGCGCATTGGCGAGATTTTCAGCTAGCTCCCACGTTCGCTCATTAATATTGTAACCGCACCAATGAACAAGATACTCCAACTTGCCCCACCTTCGCCATGAATCCAACTCCTTTTCAACCTCGTATTCCTCGTGGTTCTTGATCTCAATACTAGGTGGCAGACATTGCACTCTTTCAGGAAAAGACGACTCTCGATAAGGCTCCAACAGAGAAACATGAAAGATTGGATGTACCTTCAAAGAAGTCGGTAATTCCAGACGGTACGCCATTGGATTGATTTGCTTCTGGATGATAAATGGTCCCAATCTTCGATAGTCCAATTTATCACATGGTCGCTTGGTCTTGATATTCCGTCGAAGAAGCCATACTTTATCTCCAATTTTGAAAGTACGTGCTTGATTCCGAAATCTATCTGTAGACGCCTTGTAGGATTCTTGAGCAGATTGTAATTGAAGCTTCAACGTATTTTAAAGCTTTGATAGTTGTTTTGCAAATCCTTCAGCTGCTGGATTGTTATTTGTTGACGGACTCAATAAATCAAGCTTTGGATGATACCCATAGTTGGAAAAGAATGGTGTGTATTGAGTCGACGTATGGAAGGTGTTGTTATATGCAAACTCGGCTAGCAATAGATATGCGGTCCAATCGTCTTGCTGATAGTTGATGCTGCATCGTAAATATTATTTCAAGACTTGGTTCACCCGTTTCATTTGGCCGTCAATTTGAGGATGAAAAGCCGAAGAAAGCTTCATATCCACCTTCAATATCTCAAAGAGAGATCTCCAAAACTTTGATACGAACTGGGTTCTTCGATCTGATACGATATCATTTGGTAGTCCATGATATCGATACACATTATCGAGAAAGAGCCTTGCTGTGACTTCACTAGATGATGTCTTCTTGCAAGGGACAAAGTACGCCATCTTTGTAAGCCGATCTACCACGACAAAGATGCTGTCAAATGAGTTCGATGATGGCAGGTCCATAATGAAGTCCATGGAAACAGAAGACCATGGTCGATGTGAAATTGGCAATGGCTATAGGAGTCCATAAGGGCGATGCCAAGAATTCTTGGATCTTGAATAGATGTCACAGGAGAGGACAAAATCTTTCACATCCTTCCACATTTGGAGCCACCAAAAATCTTGAGAAATAAGCTCTAAGGTCTTGTTGAATCCAAAATGTCCCGCAGTTGGAAAATCGTCGCGAGATTGAAGAACTCGGAGTTGTGCTGGTCCTTTTGGGATATACAACCGTTCCTCAAAGTATGAAAGATCTCCCTCTACCTTGAATTTGTTGTCATTGGCATGCTCCTTGATATCAATGGCTATTGAATCTTCAATGGTCATGGCTCGTACTTGATTCAGGAAGTTAGCATCAATTGGTGTCACGGACACAAAATACAGACTTGAAATCTAACAAGAAGTTCAAGAAGAAGTGGCAGAACTAGATTAAACAGATGAGTACATGAACAACACCAGAAAGGTGAGCTAGAACTCCAAGAGATGTGTTGTCGAGACTGAAGAACTCTTCAGCCTCGACTCCTATATATACTACTGGCCTATGGTTCTAAAGAAGCGCATCAAGAAGCTTCCCAAGAACTGTGAAGTTTCTCGAGCAACTACCCAAGAGCTAAGAAGCTTCTCAAGTAACTTCCTAGAATCTACTAGAATATTCTAAGAATCTTCTAGAACCTTCTAAAAGAATCTTTAGAGAATCTTCAAAGAATCTTTAGGGAATCTTTGAAGAATATTCTAAGAGAATATTTAAGGAATCTTTTGGAAGTTTCTAGAGACTTCTTTCTAGAAGGTTCTAGAAACTTGTCTCTAGAAAGGTCTAAGGACTATGTCCCTAACATCACCTCTTTCTTTAGCTTCGAGGTCTCCGAGAAGCAATGTTATCGTCAGTCAATACCAACGCAAGAAAATGAAGATCTGTCGCATAACCTCTGCTATGAACTCCAATTGTTGTTCATGAGGCAAGTGATTCAATGGTCCTTGAAGCCAACGGTAGTGGCCCACGCCTTCAACTTCTGACCAAGCATGAACCTCCGTGTCTTCATTGTGAAATTGTCCTGCAAACACTCCTTCTGGCTGACCATTGTAGGCAGGCTCGACCTCAAATACAATCACCAGCAATCTGTTGCTCGAAATCCTTCGACGTCGTCGTGGTGCAGGCGGTTCTTCATCTCGCGGTCGTCTTCGTGAGCTAGTTGCTTGAGATGACATGACAAGTGTAGTATCTTGGCTATCCATATTCAAAGGCTAAAACAATAAGAACAAACTTGGGCTACTAACAAAGTTCTACGCTATCTTGGAGAGAATGACTACATCAACTATGGATTTTGGTGGTGCTCTCTCTTCTTTTCTGTTTTCTGGATGAGCAAGCTTCAGTAAGAAGCTATCGTTGAACCGACTTGGGTTTCTCAGGATATCGTCGATGAAACTCCTGTACCTTTTGTGGCGCATTCGCGAGATTTTCGGCCGGCTCTCATGTTCGTTCATTAATATCGTAACCGCTCCAATGCACAAAGTATTCTAATTTACCCCGTCTTTGCCGTGAATCCAGGACCTTTTTCACCTCGTATTCTTTGTGGTTCTCTATTTCTATGCTAGGTGGTGGACATTGTACTCTTCCAGGAAAAGACGATTCTCGATAAGGCTCCAACAAAGAAACATGAAAGACAGGATGTACCTTCATAGTAGCTGATAACTCTAGACGATACGCTACATGATTGATCTGCTTCTGGATAACAAATGGTCCCAATCTCCGATAGTTCAATTTGTCACATGGCCACTTGGTCTTAATATTTCGTCGAAGCAGCCAAACTTTGTCTCCAATCGTGAATTTAGGTGCCTAATTCCGAAATTTATCCGCGGACGCCTTGTAAGATTCTTGGGCAGTTTGCAATTGAAGCTTCAATGTAGTTTGAAGTTGCGAAATCTCCTTCACCAATCCTTCAGCTGCCGGATTGTTAATTGTTGACGAACTCCATAAGTCAAGCTTCGGATGGTATCCATAATTGGAAAAGAATGGCGTTTGTTGAGTTGACGCATGAAGGGTGTTGTTATATGCGAACTCGGCTAGCGATAGATATGCGACCCAATCATCTTGTTGATAGTTGATGGTGCAACGTAAATATTGCTCTAAAACTTGATTCACCCGTTCTGTTTGGCCGTCCGTTTGAGGATGAAATGCCGAAGAAAGCTTGATATCCACCTTCAATATTTCAAAAAGAGATTTCCAAAACTTTGACACAAACTGGGTTCCTCGATCCGATACGATATCATCTGGTAGACCATGATATCGATACACATTATCAAGAAAGAATCTTGCTGTGTCTTCGCTTGACGATGTCTTCTTGCAAGGGACAAAATGTGCCATCTTTCTAAGCCGGTCTACGACAACAAAAATGCTGTCAAATGAATTCGATGGTGGTAGATCCGTAATAAAGTCCATGGAAACCGAAGACCATGGTCGGCGTGGAATAGGCAATGACTGTAGAAGTCCATAAGGCCGATGTCGACGGTTTTTGGATCTTGAACAAATGTCACAAGATACAACAAAATCTTTCACATCCTTCCACATTTGAGGCCACCAGAAATCGCGAGAAATAAGTTCCAAGGTCTTATTGAATCCAAAATGTCCCGCAGTTGGAAAGTCATGACGAGATTGAAGAACTCGGAGTCGTGCTGGCCCTTTTGGGATATACAACCGCTCTTCGAAATATACTAGATCTCCTTTCATCTTGAATTTATCATCACTAGCATGTTGCTTGATATCAAGGGCTAGAGAATCTTCAATGGTTGCGGCCCGTACCTGGTCGAGGAAGTCAGCATCAATTGGTACAATAGCTGCGTTGAGCCGAAATTTCTCTGGCTTCAACAATGTCGTGCATTATTGATCAAATGCTGCATCTCCAGCCTTTGGCGCGAGATATGATCTCCTTGATAATGCATCGGACAACCCTTGTTGCTTCCCAGGTCGATAAGTAATAACAAAGTCAAACCTGGATAGCGACATACTCCACCGGGCTTGACGCCGATTTAAAACCCGAGCCGACATAAAATACTCTAAATTCTTGTGATCCGTATATACGGTCACTGGATGTGCAGTTCCTTCGAGAAAGTGGCGCCACTCTTGGAAAGAATCTACTATAGCAAGGAGTTCCTTATCGTGGATCTCATAGTTGATCTCAGCAGCAGAGAATTTTCGAGAATAGAACGCAACTGGATGGAGCTTCTCATCTACGCCCATTTGTGAAAGTACAGCTTCCAAAGCAAAATCCGACGCATTTGTCTCCAAATAAAAGGCCTTTGTAAAGTCCGGATGTACCAAGATTGGAGCTGTAGTAAATACCATCTTCAAATCTTGAAATGCTTTTTCTGCGATAGGTCCCCATTTGAGCTTGTCCTTACACGTTAACCGAGTGAGGGGGGCAGCAACTTGAGAATAATTCTTGATGAAGATCCGATAGCAGTTAGCAAATCCAAGAAAACATTGTATGTCCCTAACCGTCTTCGGAACTTCCCAAGACATGATTGCTTCTACCTTCTTTGGATCCATCTTCAAGCCTTCCGTAGTTGCGATGAATCCCAAAAACTCCATCTCAGTTTGGTGAAATAAGCACTTCTCCAATTTGGCATAGAGTCCTCGCTCCCGTAGTTTTTTGAGTACCAGACGAACGTGCTTCTCATATTCTTCCTCGTTCTTAGAAAATATCAAAATATCATCTAGATAGATGACAACAAAATCGTCTAGATGCTCTCGAAAGATGTCATTCATCATGTGTTGAAAGACCGCTGGAGCATTAGTAAGACCAAATGGCATGACATTATATTCGAAATGACCATACCTTGTACGGAATGCTGTCTTCCACTCATCTCCTTCCTTGATTCGTACGAGATTATAAGCTCCCCTTAGATCAATTTTTGTAAAGATCTTCGCACGTCCAAGTTGTTCTAAGAGACTAAAAATCAAGGGTAATGGGTAACGATTTTTCTTTGTTACCTTGTTGAGGCCTCGATAGTCCACACACATCCGTAATGATCCATCTTTCTTCTTCACAAATAAGATGGGTGCTCCAGTTGATGATTTTGAATGACGAATGAAGTTCTTGGCTAGATTCTCGTCGATGTACTTTCGTAACTCTGCCAACTCCGTTTGCGATAGATTGTAGATTGGGCCAAAAGGTGGTTGTGCTCCTTCTTGCAAGTCTATGGCACAATCATATGGTCGGTGTTCCGGTAGTATGTCGGTGTTCTTCTTTTGAAACACGTCTTCAAAATCTTTATATCGCTCCGGTATACTTACTGTTGAGATCTTCTCCTCGATAGTTGGAGCCGCATAAATGACAAATGGAGTGCCTTCCTTAGATGATCTTATAAACGCTCTTGCTCCAATGAATAAGGATTTCTTTTTTCGAGGTTTTTTACTAGGTTTTTTCTTGGGTGGTTTTGTGGGAAAAGTCATCTTCCGCAACCTCCAATCTATCAATGGATTATGTTTTTTCAACCAAGAAAGACCAAGAATAATAGGATTTGATGGGATTCTAATAATATTAAAAATAATATGACTACTATGGTCTTTAAACGTTACTTCTATAGGTTTTGATTCATGGGTGATGCTACCAGACAATAAAGGTCACCCATCTATGACCTCAACATGAACAGGTTTTGATTTTTGTACTAAAAGGATCTTATGACGCTTTGCAAATTCTTCGTCTAAAAAAAAAGCAGATGCTCCTGAGTCTAGTAGTGCTAAGGTTCTCAGTTTTTGAGGGCCGATAAACAGAGGGATTGTAAAACAAAGGGCAGGTTGGGCAGAAAGAAAGGAACCTGATTGTTGTTGGGATATTTCATTGTCCAGCCGCACGGTTCCTACTGTGGCTGGGCATCCTTGTTTTCCTGAACAAATACTCCCCTAGTCTTGACTATGCCTCGATTTTGCTTTTTGGAACAGTTTCCGACTTTGTGGCCTTCTCCACCGCAATACAAGCATAAATTTTCCTCCATATGTCGTTTTTTTTCTTCTATAGTAAGAGATTTGATACGTACCGCATCAATTTGCATGTCTTCCACCTCTGAATGCGAATTCACACCGCTTGCCGACATAGTTGGAGCATGGCGAATTGTATGTTGTCTTGAGAGTTGGTCTTGGCGACGTTGGAATAGGCGATTATCGCACTTCTCAGCTTGGCTAATGGCTTCATTGAGCGTTCGTGGATCAGGAAGAGTTAACAGCAAATCCTTCACATCATCTCTTAAACCCCAATAGAATTGACTCATCAACGCTTCTTCATCCCAATTGATGTCGCATACTAATTGCCTGAAATCCGAAGCATAGACTGATGTAGAACGCATCCCCTGTCGTAGCAACCGGATCTTTGTTGTAGCCCATCGAACCTTATCGTGTTCACCAAATGCTTCCGCAAATGCTTCCAAAAAGGTTTCGAAGTTGTTTAATATGGATGATCGTTTCTCAAACAAAGGAGCAAACCATGATAGAGCTTGACCCGTAAGTAAGGTTCCAACAAGCTCAACACGTGACTCCTCCGTTGGATATCGTTCGGGCTGTAAAACTGTTATCAACCTGATTTGATTGATGAATCCTTGAAACTTGGAACATGTTCCATCAAACTTATGTGGAAGGCTAACTCGAGGCTCCTTATGTTGTAGAACTAGTGGTTCTTATCGAACCTGAGGTAAAGTTGTTTCTCCAAGTGTCGAAATTTGAGGCTGGTGTAGTTTAGATTGTGCTATCCCAGATACTCCATCATTATGAAGCCTTGCCACCACTCCTTCAATCTCTGCAGTTCTTTGTGATAACGTAGCGAGGGCATTCATAATAGCATCTAACTTAGACTCCGAACTTTCTGTCATACTAATGTCTTGACCTCCGGCCATTCTAAAACAAGGACAAAAATGACCCTATAAGAGGCAATATTGGTTTATAGGAGGATAATCCACAACCTATAAAACGCCTTAAGAATTTCAAGAAGAGGGGTAATCCACTCTCTCCAAGAAGAATAAGACTCCAATATTGTAACAGAAGAAGTATCAGTTTAGAGGAGGGTAATCCGCAACCTCTAAAAAATGCTAGTATACCTTCAAGTAGAGGGGTAATCCACACTCTACTAAGAAAGAACTAGCTCTGATATCTCAAGTTAGTGTAGTCTCGACAAACTGTCACGGACACAAAATATAGACTTGAAATCTAACAAGAAGTTCAAGAAGAAGTGGCAGAACTAGATTAAACAGATGAGTACAAGAACAACACCAGAAAGGTGAGCTAGAACTCCAAGAGATGTGTTGTCGAGACTGAAGAACTCTTCAGCCTCGACTCTTATATATACTACTGGCCTATGATTCTAAGGAAGCGCATCAAGAAGCTTCCCAAGAATTGTGAAGCTTCTCGAGCAACTACCCAAGAGCTAGGAAGCTTCTCAAGTAACTTCCTAGAATCTACTAGAATATTCTAAGAATCTTCTAGAACCTTCTAAAGGAATCTTTAGAGAATCTTCAAAGAATCTTTAGGGAATCTTTGAAGAATATTCTAAGAGAATATTTAAGGAATCTTTTGGAAGTTTCTAGAGACTTCTTTCTAGAAGGTTCTAGAAACTTGTCTCTAGAAAGGTCTAAGGACTATGTCCCTAACAATTGGTACAATAGTAGCACAAAGTTGAAATTGCTCTGGCTTCAATAACGTCGTACATTGTTGATCAAACGCTGCTTCTCCAGCCTTTGATACAAGATACGATCTCCTCGATAAGTCATCACATAGTCCTTGCTGCTTTCCTGGTCGATAAGTAATAACAAAATCAAACCAAGATAGCGACATACTCCACCGAGCTTGACGTCGATTTAGAACTCGAGTCAACATGAAATACTCCAAATTCTTGTGATCTGTGTATACGGTCACTAGGTGTACAGTTCCTTCAAGAAAATGACGCCATTCTTAGAAATAATCCACTATAGCAAGAAGTTCCTTATCGTGGATCTCATAATTGATTTAAATAGCAGAGAACTTTCAAGAATAGAATGCAACCAGATGGAACTTCTTATCTTCTCCCATTTGTGAAAGTACAACTCCCAAAGCAAAATCTAAAGCATCACTTTCTAAATAAAAGGCCTTTGTAAAGTCTGGATGTATCAAGATTGGAGCCGTAGTAAATGCAATCTTCAGGGCTTGAAATGTCTTCTCCGCTAGAAGTCCCCATTCCAGCTTATCCTTGCATGTCAACCAAGTGAGAGGGGCAGCAACTTGAGAGTTATTCTTGATAAAGATCTGATAGAAGTTGGCAAAACCAAGAAAGCATTATACGTCTCTAACCATCTTCGGAACCTCTCAGGACACAATTGCTTCCACCTTCTTAGGGTCCATCTTCAAGCCTTTCGTAGTCGTAATGAATCCCAAAAACTCCATCTCTATTTCGTAAAATAAACACTTCTCCAACTTGTCATATAGTCCTCGCTCGCGTAGTTTCTCTAAGACCAAACGAACGTGCTTTTCATGCTCTTCCTCATTTTTGGAGAATATCAGAATATCATCCAAGTAGATGACAACAAAATCGTCAAGGTGCTTTCGAAAAATGTCATTCATCATATATTGAAAGACCATTAGAGCATTGATAAGACCAAAAGGCATGATATTATACTCAAAATGGCCATACCTTGTACGGAACGCTGTCTTCCACTCATCTCCTTCCTTGATTTGTACGAGATTGTAAGCTCCCCTTAGATCAATTTTTGTAAAGATCCTTGCACGTCCAAGTTGTTCTAAGAGACTAGAAATCAAGGGTAACGGATAACGATTCTTCTTTGTTATCTTATTGAGGCCTCGATTGTCCATGCACATGCACAATGAGCCATCTTTCTTCCTCATAAATAAGATGGGTGCTCCAGTTGACGATTTTGAATGACGGATGAAGTTCTTGGCTAGATTCTCGTCGATGTACTTTCACAACTTTGCCAACTCCGTCCGCGATAGATTGTAGATTGGACCAAAAGGCGGTTGTGCTCCTTTCTAAAAGTCTATGGTGCAATCATATGGTCGGTGTTCTGGAAGCATGTCAGCATTTTTCTTTTGAAACACGTCTTTAAAATCCTTATATTGCTCCAGTATACTTGCTGTCAAGATCTTCTCTCCGGTAGTTGGAGTCGTATAAATGACAAATGGTGTGCCTTCTTTGGACGATCTTATGAATGCTCTTGCTCCAATGAATAAGAATTTCTCTATTCGGGGTTTTCTACTAGGCTTGCTCTTGGGTGGTTTTGTAGAAAAGGTCACCTTCCGCAACCTCCAATCTATGGATGGGTTATGCTTTTCCAACCAGGAAAGACCAAGAATAACAAGATTTGATGGGGTTCTAATAATATTGAAATTAATATGACTACTATGGTCCTTAAACATCACTTCTATAGGTTTTGATTCATGGGTGATACTACCAGACAATAAAGGTCATCCATCTATGACCTCAACGTGAACAAGTTTGGATTTTTGTACTAAAGGGATCTTATGACGCTTCGTAAATTCTTCGTCTAAAAAACAAGTAGATCCTTCTGAATCTAATAATGCTAAGGTTCTCAATTTCAAAGAGCCAATAAACAAAGGGATTGTAAAGCAAAGGGCAGTTTGAGCGGAAAGAAAAGAACTTGGTTGTTATAGCGATATTTCACTATCGAACTGCACAGTTCTTATTGTGGCTGGGCATCCTTGTTTTCCTAAATAAACATGCCCCTAGTCTTGACAATACGTCGATTTTGCTTCTTGGGACAGTTTCCAACTTTGTGGCCTTCTTCACCATAATATAAGCATAGACCTCCTCCATACATCACTTTTTTTCTTCTAGAGTAAGGGATTTGACACGTATCGCATCAATTTACATGTCTTCTACCTCTGAATGTGAATTCATGCTGCTTGCCGACATAATTGAGGAGTGACAAACCGTATGTTGTCTTGAACATTGGTCTTGGCAGTGTTGAAATAGGCGGTTATCGCACTTCACAGCTTGACTAATAGCTTCATGGAGCGTTTGTGGATTAGAAAGAATTAACAGCAAATCCTTCATATCGTCTCTTAAACCCCAATAGAATTGACTCATCAACACTTCTTTGCTTCAATTGATGTCGCATGCTAATTGCTTGAAATTTGATGCATAGACTGATGTAGAGTGCATCCCTTGTCGTAGTGACCAGATCTTTGTTGTAGCCCATCGAACCTTATTGTATTCACCAAATGCTTCCGCAAACGCCTCCAAAAAGGTTTCAAAGTTGTTTAGTATGAACGATCGTTTTTCAAACAAAGGAACAAACCATGATAGAGCTTGTCTTGTAAGTAAGGTTCCAACAAGCCCAACACGTGACTCTTCCATTGGATAGCATTCGGGCTGTAAAACTGTTATCAACCTCATTTGGTTGATGAATCCTCGAAACTTGGAATGGATACCATCGAACTTGTCCGAAAGGCTAACTCGGGGCTCCTTATGTTGTAGAACCAGTGGTGCTTGTCGAACCTGAGGCAAAGTTGCTTCTCCAAGTGCAGAAGTTTGAGGCTAGTGCAACCTAGATTGTGCCATCCTAGATGCTCCATCATTATGAAGCCTTGCCACGACTCCTTCAATCTCTAAAGTTTTTTGTGATAATGTAGCGAGGACATTCATGATAGCATCCAACTTAGACTCCAAACTTTCCGTCATACTAATGTCTTGGCCTCCAGCCATTCTAAGAGAAGGACAGAAATGATTCTACAAGAAGACAATATTGGTTTAGAGGAGGGTACTCCGCAACCTCTAAAATGCCTTAAGAGCTTCAAGAAAAGAGATAATCCACTCTCTCCAAGAAGAATAAGACTCCAATATTGAACAAAAGAAGTATCAATTTAGAGGAGGGTAATCTGCAACCTCTAAAATGCTAGTACACTTCCAAGTAGAGGGATAATCCACACTCCAACGAGGAAGAAACAAGCTCTAATATCTGAGGTGAATGAAGTCTCAACAAACTGTCATGGACATAGAAATACAGGCTCGAGATCTAAGAAGAAGTTCAAGAAGAACTAGCAAGAACTAGATTAATTAGATGAATACAAGAACAACACTAGAGATGTGAGCTAGAGCTCCAAGAGATGTGTTGTTGAGACTGAAGAACTCTTTAGCCTTGATTCCAATATATACTCCTATTTAAGAAGCTTCTCAAGTAACTTCTACTAACTAAGAAGCTTCTAGAAGGTTCTAGAAACTTGTCTTTAGAAGGTTCTAAGGACTATGTCTCTAATATCTTCTACCAACTAGGAAGCTTTTAGAAGGTTCCAGAGACTTGCTTCTAAAAGGTTCTAGAAACTCGTCTCTAGAAGGTTCTAAGATCTATGTTCCTAATATCTTCTACCAACTAGAAAGCTTCTAGAAGGTTCTAGAGACTAGCTTCTAGAAGGTTCTAGAAACTTGTCTCTAGAAGGTTCTAAGGATTATGTCCCTAACATTGCCACTAAATCCACCACCCACTTATAATGTAAAGCCAAAAAATATGTTGGATGTAATCCATATTGATGTCAAATATTTGAATATACTTGACAAGTCTCACAAGATCCTACAAAATTTGCTGTCTTTGTATATTTCCTTCCACCAATATTTTTCTCTTAACTTAGTAAATATTGCTCAAATACCTCAATGCCCTACCCATAAATTTTTATGAAATTCTTTAATAATCCTTTGTTGAGCTTCTAAACCTCATATCACCTTTTGTGGTACTTCTTCTCTCTTTTTTGGATGCTTCCATAAATATTCATCATGTAAAAAATATCCATAGACTTTCTTACGGATTTTCTTAAATTCTTGATTTGTCCAATCGTTTTGTTGCTTTAATGTGCTCAAATACTCTTCAATATCTTTCCATTTATTTTCATATAAATCTCTTAAAATTATTTCCAATAGTATATTCAAACATATACCTTTTTCCTTTCATAATGCATTAGTATAAAATTTTGTACCCATATCATCTTCTAAATCAATCATCTCTTCTTCATCATTATACCTTGCTCTTGATAACATATCTGTAATTGAATTTTCTTTCCTTGAAATATGCTTAAATTCTAGATTTATAGATTTAATATATGCTATCCACCTCAACATAGCAATATCAGGAGTTGAACAACTTGTAATCATACCTAACAAAGGTAGACAATCTATTTCTATAACTACTGATGCCTCAAGCAAGTACTCTTTTTCATTTTCCATAGCTATTACTACACGTCATAATTCTCTTTTGATTTGTGCATATACTCTTTACTTGGAATTCAATACCTTTGCTCCAAATCTTACTATATATCTATTCCCTTATTTATCATCTTGTCCAACTGCCCAACCTATTCCAATTGGACTAGTATCAACTGTTAATACCATTGGCCTTCCACCTTCATAATTTACTTTCTTCAAAGTTAAAAATGAAGAAAGAAGTTCTTTCAACTTTTCCATAGCTTTCCATTGTTCTTCTTTCCATTGAAATTTTTGATTCTTTCTTAACAATTCATACAATGAGTGTACTATATGTGCAAAGTGAGGTATCCCTATATGATAGAAAATACATGCTTCTAAAAAACTTCTCACTTTCATTTTATTTATACATTCTTTCATCTTTTTAATAATATCAATCTTTTCTATAGTTGGCTTGCATCCATATGAATCACACATGTGTCCTACCACCAAAACTTCTTTTATTCCAAACATTGATTTTGCCTCCAATAAGATTAAATGAACTTCTTGTAACCTTTTCAAAATCTTCTTACAATCTTCAACATGATCTGCCACAAATTTCCTACATACTTTTGAATCCAAAGTCTCATCTTTTCTTTCATCTACAATTAGACTTGAATCCATATTTCTAATAGTTACTTTATTTATGGATTGCATGTCTTGTATAAATTTCATTGTTTCATTTTTCTTAAGTATTGTAAACCATCAATTAGAATAAGGTTCCATAGATGGTTCCAAAATTTCTATTTTAATCTTTTCATTGAATAAATCTATTAACTTAGATAAATGTGCTCTTGGTATTGGAATTGGTCGCATATTCCATGGTTCATGAGGAATAGTAAAAATAACCATGGGTGCTATAATACTTGGATCAACACACCTAATTTCATGTGCTTCAAATACAAAAGCTTTTCCATGACATAAAAGCATATTCTTAAAATATTTTTCTTCACATTTTGTCAAAAATCCATCGCATCCAACATTTAATCTATCCAATGTAACATCCATAAATTTATGACCTATCTTCTTTGGATCCCTTAAATTTGGTTGTATCGATGCTCCACTTATTTTTTCTTCATAATTTGATGGCAGTGGCAAAGCCACTCGTTTGACCTTTCTTGCTACTGGTTTATACTTAGCTTCAATACATATCTCTTGGCGACTTAAATTTTCTATAAATCCTTAAATTTCATCATAAAATTCTTTAGAACAAACATTAATAACTCTATTCTCTACTTGTAACCCACATTGTAATAGATAATTTAATTCTCCCATAGTATTTGCAAAACCTATTTCTTCATATGCTCTTGAAATAAATTCATTTTCAATCAATTCTCTATTTTTTTCAAGTTTTACTGAATATTTTTAATATGACATTTGTCCATCCTTTTCATCTTAATAAATCCTGAATAAGTCCGATAGATAATATTTCTTCTTCTAAATTAAGCAAGAGTATTTCTTTCTCTAATCCATTGCAAATCCGCCTTACAAAGGTGTGAGGTAAAAACCCTCAAGGTCTTCAAATTTTTCATTTGATAATGGCTTCTCTCTCAACTTATCACAATTTCTCTCATAATTAGTACAAATAGTTAAAATCTTTCCTTTGTTTTTCTTCTATTAATGCTTCATATTGACTCCTTGTAATATGAGCATACAAAGATAATCTATCTACAAGATCATCTTATCCAGTAATTTATCAAATGTTATTACCAACACGTTTTAAATCATCTCGAGTAAATTTTTTCCTTTCAGCATATTTCATTGCACTTGTCCACAAAGAATTAAATTCTCCTAGAAACTCAAGATTTATACTTAAATATTTACTAGGATTTATTTCTAGCCCATATATTGATGCTTCATTACTTGAGATTGTATGCACTTTAAAAGTACCTCGGACATATAACTTCATTCCTCCTTTACCAAAATTTGTTTCTAATTTTTCTCTACTTTTTTTTAAGTGTATCATACTATCTTTTAAAAAAATAACTCTTTTACGTAATACCTTTGTAAAATCTTTACATTCCCTCCTTGAATGATCTATGCTATCATACCACATGCACTTATGTACTACACCTTCTATTGGCCCTAGTCTTTGTTTTGTCGATACTCTTGATGATTGACCCTTCTCTTTAAGTTTTACAAATTTTATTTGCAAATCTCTCATTCCACGTATAATTTCATCAATATGCCTATTTCTTCTTTCTTTGATGTAGCCATTGAAGGTTGAATCAAAGATGTTGGATGGATACTAGACACATTTACCTTAGATGCTTATAATGGACTTTGAATACCCACCCTATCTATTCTCTTTCTCTTTTTGCCAACAACCCTATTGCCTCTTCTACTTCTTTCCAATTTGTTGTCAATTCTTCATCTTCTTCTTTATCTTCAAGTAAGATTTCCAACTTCTCTTGCAACTCTCCATCAATTGCTTGAAGAAAGAGCTCTACCTTACTTGAATCCAACAATTATCTTTTTTTCTTTGATAAAGAAGAATATTACTTTTTAAATTCCTTTAATAATTTTTTTGCTAGAAGACCCTTTTCTAGCCTTTCAATCCATTCAAAAAAAGACTTTTTTGTAACCCTATAACTATCTTCCAAAAAGAACTCATCTTTCAATGCTTCAGAAAATTTCTCCCATGAACCTCCAAAATATCCAATAAGAGACTTTATTTGATTTCTTATCTCTTGTGTAGAAGCTAATTCAAATAATTGAACCATCTCTCTTTTTGAAATATGCTTCAATTCTATTTCTTTTACATAACATCTTAAATATTTTGTAATATTCTTTCCTTCAAATTGATTGAGCTTATCCACAACCGCTTGTAATGCTTTGTTAGCCATACTCTCTTTGCGATCTTTAATTTTTTGCTATTCCTATTATATAAATAAGACAAAAGTCTCAAACATGCTTCTAGAGTTAGGATCCAATATATACCTTGTCTTCCAATCAAAGCTCCTCTTCCAACTCCGTTTAAAGCACCACTTACAATTCTACTTGAAGAACCACTTCCAACTCCACTTGAAGCACAATAAAAAATTCCTCCTTCCATCCTCTTGCCTTCTTTCTTCAAAATTCAAATAATCTAAGAAAACCAAATTCCTTCTACCTTAAGCGTTTTAAGTCAGGTTCACAAAATATGTTGTAATACGTGAAGTCTTACTTGAGAATGCTCCGAATACCTGGTTGTGGAAGGTAGAATGGAAATTACTACAATAAAATCCTAACTCTAATAGAATACTAACTAAACTCTAATTAGACCATAATAATGTTAAGTAAGCTTTAATCAAATTCAAAGAAACCTCAAAGGAATTATAAAAAAATAATAAAAAATCTTAAAAAAATATTAGAATGATTAAAAATATATTTAAAATACATCTCAATTAAATCTTAATATAATCCTAGTTAAAATCCTATTGGACTTCATTCAAACTTTAGGCCGAAAATTAACTAAATCTTAAATCTTAAACAAATCCTAATAAAATCCTAAATCCTAAATCAAATCCTAAATCCTAAATTAAATCCTAAATCTTAAACCAAATCCTAACCAAATCCTAAGCCTAAATCAAATCTTAACCAAATCCTAACCAAATCCTAAGCCTAAATCAAATCTTAACCAAATCCTAATCTTAAATCAAATCCTAACCAAATCCTAAATCTTAAACCCTAAACCAAACCCTAACCAAATCCTAGTTATTTCTATAACAAATTTAAACTTCAATAATTAATAAATGAATCATTGATCTTAACTCAAATTTTACACACTTCTTAAAAATTAAGTTAAAAACAAGCAAAAAAATTTTTAAAATGATCAAAATTATCCAATAGATGATAATCTCAAAAATGTGCTCGGGTATTGGCCAGCCTCCTTTTCCAACCTTGATGTCAATCTCCTAGAGTCAATATCTCTCATTTTCACAATTTGATTCATCTCAAATTTTTTATATACATAGAAAAAAAATTACATTATCTTTATCCATAAATTTCACTCCAATTCAACTAGTAGATTGCAAGAAATCTTAAAAATCCTCATTGGAATTAAAATTCTATTTTCTGACACCTTGACCTACTTAAACCTCAATAACCCTCAATTTAGCTGTTTCATCAAGCTAAGATTTACAACACATATTAAGCACAACTATGACCATTAATCCACAAAATTTCTTATATAGATCTTTTACAAAACTCTTGAAATCACTAGAAATATTAAACCTATTCTATTTCACAAAATTCAAGTCATCAAAATACAAATTTGACTTTATAAAGCTCTTACAAAGTCATTATGAATCCAAATCATCCAAAACCAATGCTTATAAAAACCTTATCTAATCTGCTATCAAATCCCACTCTCTAATCTACAAAAGAACCTCCAAATTGCTATAGGTGCTTGGTTTTGTGCCTCAAGGTTTGATTTTGATCCAAGTTGATAACCGGCCCTCCTTAGGTATCAACATCTAATTTTTTTAGGTAATTTTTATTAGAATTTACTCTTAACTTCTTTCTAAAGATGCCTATATCTTTATTTTTTTCAATCTACTTTATTTTGCTTTATTTATGGTCCTAAAAAATAAATAGAAGTCACCTTTCTAAAAAGGCAACATTGGTACCTTTTAGTTTTACTACCCTTTTGACTATTAATTATATTTTTAAGATAATTTTCTCTAATACTTTGAACTAAGATCTCTTACATTATAATAATTTCTACACTCTTTCACTTATTGGTTGTCTTACATCACGACAGCAAAACAAACTAATTATATAGCACACATCTAAAAAACTTGCCTTGCAAGTTAAGATATGTGTCTTGTAAAGTCAACACATTTTGGAGGTCCTATAGGACATTGCCACATAGCTCTTAGTTAAGAGTATATATGGAGGTAAGTATAAAGCCTTCTTCACTCTTATCAATGCCTTTTTAGTCCTTGGTCTTATTCCAAGTCTTTCTAGTCTTATTGTTTTTGGCAACAACCATTCTAGTTTAGCATTATATCACTTTTCAGTGATACAAGAATATATTGAGGATTTTCTTTCTTCAAGATTCATATCCTTGATACCTTCAAGAATAATATGTTCTTCCTCAAATAGATGGTGAGATACAATACATTTGGTATGACGACCTAGGTAGAAATTTTTGATGTTTGGTGATTTCATTGGAGGTAGAAACAATTCCTAATGATGTTACAAATGCTCTGTCTGAAGGAAGTTATGAAGGTTTCAATAATGATCAAATAACAGGGTGATCTTCCCGCCTTGGAATGGGACATTATCAATGGATAAGAAGACCTATCAACTACCTTCAAAGGGAACAAAGATCAAAGTATATGACAAATACAATTTGCCACATCTTAGACTTCCTCGACATATAATTACTGCTCCTTATGAAACTTGTTCCTAGAATGGGGGAATAATGTCACATATATATATATATATATATATATATATATATATATCTATTATAAGTATTATCTAAATAATATGAAAAAATAGAAGTAGATTAAAATAAGTAAAAGTAGATTAATTTTATAATACCTTCTAGAGAAGCTTCCTAAAAGCTTTTTAGACATTATTTTTACTTTACATGTGCTTAGTATTAATTGATAGGTTAAAAACTTGGTCAACAAGCTAACCACATGCCACATATGTTGATAGCTTATAAAACAAACTAACTATGTGGCGCCTATATAGAAAACTTGCCTAGCAAATTAAGATATGTATCATACAAAGTCAACATGTTTTTGGAGGTCTTATAGAATGTGGCTGCATAAGTCTTAGATAGATAGTATATATATATATATATATATATATATATATATATATATATATATATAAAGGCAAGAATGAAGCCTTCGTCACTCTTGCCAATTTCTTTCTTGCTTCGAGTCTAGTTTCAAGAGTCTCTACTTTCTGTCTTTTGGCAATAGTCTTTCTAATTTTTTTTTAATATGCATACTTTGCTATTTCAATTTTATCATATTTCTTTGAGAGACTTTTACTTATCTATTTGCTTTCATCAAGTTCTTGTCTTTAACAAGAGGCAATAGTGAAGCCTTCTTCATTGTTGTCAATGCCTTTCTAATATTTAGTCTTGTTTTAAGACTTTTTAATCTTCTTATCTTTAGCAATAACCATTCGAGTTTGACTTTATATTACTTTTGAATGACACAAGAGTGTATTGAGCTTTTAATTCTTTAAGATTTATGTTCTTAATAATTAATTATGAAGTAAGATTTGAACCAAACCTTAAAGCACACAATCATATATCCACAACTAATATAGATTCCATTATTCATTGGATATTGAAGTTTAAAAGAAAACTTAAGAATGATTTTTTGAACATTGATTTTATAGGATTTAGAATTATAATAACTCTTTGAAAAATTAAAAATTTTGGATTGTTTTATGTGAATCTATTTTTTATAAAATATAAAAAAAGGTTATATCTTATTGAATTGTATAAGTTTTGTAATAGATCTAAGGATAAAATTTTGTAGGTTTATAAACTTAATTGTGTTTAATGTATATTGTAAAATTGAGCTTAATTGGATAGTGAGATCAAAATATTATGTTATATTAGTATTAACAAAGTGTTACAAACATACTAATTATGTAGAATAAGATTCTAAGAGTTTAAAGAAATGAAACAAAAGATCTTCACGTGATATTATAAATAAGAAGCTACAACAAGGCATAAGACCAAGACCAAAGGTGCAAGCTAAGCTATAAGGATTACATTGTTGAGATTCAAGATCTCTTTAGCCTTAACTCCTATATATACAAGGTGTAAAGAAGCTCCTTGAGAAGTTTCCTTGATGCTTGGAGATGAAGCAAGCCTCTAAGAACCTTTTAGGACCTCATAAAAGCTTCTTGAAATCTGCTAGAACTTATTATAGACTTCTTAAAAATCTTAAGAACCTCCTAAAATAATTTATGGCCCAATAGAATCTTTCAAAGATCTTCTAGAACCTTCTTGTAGTATATATATATATATATATATATTTATAATGCATCAACTATAATAATAAATTTCAGCAACACTAACTTTTATTCAAAATTAAGTACCATATATTTTTTTCTAAAATCATAAAAAATATATATATATATATATATATATATATATATTATTTAATTCATCACTTATTATTATTTTTACTAGTCAAATTATTTGTTTAAAAAATAGAATTGAAAAAATAGAAAAAATATTTTTCAACTGTAAAAATTCATATCAAGCTTATTAGAGCCCAATATGTTTTCTCTTGGGTTACCACTCATGCATAGCACAAATCCAGATTAACAATGAACATTTGCATTCAATATTTGCATCCTAATGTAATGTTTTCAAACAATAAGAAATTTAATCCCCATCCCAGATAATTAAATTCATTTGTTGTAGAAAATAGTATTGATCATTGAAAAAGTATTAATCATCAAAACAACAAAGTACGTTAAATATCCAGATTCTTGCTGGAGTGGGATCTCAAAATTTTGATAAATTATTGGGGATTATTCATTTTAGGGAGATCAATTATCCGGGGGACAAATGTACAGGAATTGAAGAGAAACAAAGAAGTCAACGATAAATGACTCTGAAGCTTCGCTGTATTCAAAAATCAAAAGTGACTGTGAGCCGAAATAGTCGGTAGATAGATGTGTCGGTAGAACGGTCGACGCGGGAGAATGGATCAGATCATCACGAATCGAAGTTGCAAGAGTGTGTCTGTTTTAGAGGTTGAGGTTCCTTAGTAAGTCAAAGCCGAGGCAGGGGCGTGGCGATCGGCGGAAATTGAATGGAGGAAGAACGATGTTGAGGATTTCGAGCAACCTAAACAGGAAGGGAGATCGAAAGCTCCCCTCCCCCTTCATTCAAGTCACGGCATCGTTGCGCGGTTCCAGAGCGAGTGTTGCAACTAAGAACTGCTTCCGGGACCGCTCTTTAGAAGCAACACCATTCACGCTGCGGCGATTCCCCGTCGCAATGTATCAGAGGACATCATCGCTTATCCTAGAATCACTCATAGAATCCCTCGAAATTTCTAGCGATTCGTTGAGCTGCAATTGTCCACCTGAACGGCAACTCTCCCACTGCAAAAGATAGGGCACAAATCACCCTGGCGTAGATTGAATCGAGTTGTCAATTATTTATGGGTTTCCACCCTAATCGCCACTGAAGCCCAAAATTCGAAACCCTAAAAGCCTCATCACGACTGTGCCTCGTTTTATACGGTTGCACACATCAGCACCCTAGGGCGGGGACACTGAGCTGCACCTCCATGCCTGCTGTGGGCGATTTGTGAGGTCATAGATACCTTACAGATTGCAGCAGGGGGAATGAGATATTATGTGATATTTGTCACTGCAAAATCCCTAATATCTGTCGACTAGCTCCCCTGCACACTGAAATCAGGATACTCAGATATTTCCTGCGCTCTGTACCTGACTTTTCATTTCGTCCTGTACTTGGTGACATGCTCTTGGATGGGGAATGTTTAAGGAGCTCCATTGCAACGCAGTGTCAGCATGATGTGCTAACGAGGAATCCGTTTCTGACTCAGCTGTGAAAACATTGTACCGGACCTAAGTCCGAGGCTAAAACTGTGCCGTGCACGCTTCTCGAAACATAATCTAGCTATTTATAGCTAAATACGGTTCGGTGAGTCCAGGCCTTGGTTGGGGTAGCTGCCTTTTTTAACTGCTGAGCCTGACTCTGGATCTCATTTCTCACCGTTGTGACAGAGTTTCAAGAGTGTGTCTGTTCTTGAAGTTGAAGCATTCGAGACCACAGTCTGGCTATCCAAGTCGGTCCTCGTGAAACTCCTCCGATTTGGGTTGCGCAGTTCCGTGTGGCGTTGTTGGTTTTTTTCATTTTTAAAATCTTTAGGGGAGATTGTATATTTAAGTTGTGGTGCCTGTGTAGAGGTGCGGGTTGGTTGTGGTTTACGGAGCGTGTTTTACAGTAAATTTAGAGGCAGTGCTTGGCTTTGGATACTTTTGTCGGAATACTCAGATTAATGTCCTTGCAAGAGCAAGCCACTCGGCGGAGTGGGGTAAAGCAGGATGACGCTTTTAAGATCGATGAGGTGAATTTGTTCCAGCGCTTGGGTCTTGACACCTTCATCAAGCTCTCCACCAATTTTTACGCACGGTACGTATCACGTGTGGTACGGATTTGTTAACAGACAAAAGGAACTCTTTCGACGATTCGAGTAGTTCAACAAAATTTGAAGTGTCGCCCTATGATTTTCTTACATTAGTGTCACCCTAAGCAATCAAGTATATCCCGTAGATTCTGGGTGAAACTGTCTGTTCTGCGCAACGCGGTTGCTTTATAGGTTTTACCCTACGTCCCGTGTAACCAAGAAGAGTTTGTCGATGTAGGGTTTATGACGACGACCAGGAGTGGTTTCGCAAAATATTTTCAAGTTCCACCAAAGAGGACGCAATTAGAAACCAATACGAGTTTTTTGTTCAACGTATGGGAGGGCCCCCCTTGTATTCACAACGGAAAGGTACATGAATTTTTTCTCGTCGCAGTCAAGGAGAAATTTTATGCAATGTTCTCGACCTAGTTTATCTTCGTAGTTCGATTCTTGTACCCCATGAATTGCTGTCCTCTTACCCTATGCTACCCATTTTGAGACTTGTGTTATGACTTCGTGCTAAAGGAACTGAATTGCTTGAGTACATACCCGAAGGAGCCTTGAGGCAGAAATTTAAATTTCCATTTTTGGAGCAATTGGTTATCTATGTGTTTCAGTATTTTTGACGTTGTCAAGAACCATGCCCTCATTTCGCTTCCTCTATTCAGGTCATCCTGCTTTGATTGGACGGCATGGTCCTTTTACGTTCGATGAACAAGGAGCCGTGCGTTGGTTAGAGCATATGCAAGCTGCATTGAACGACACTCCTGAAATTGATGCCGATTCAAAGAAGCGCATGTTTGACTTTTTTAAGTAAGTGCTCACTCGGCTTGTAGTTGCTGGTCTTTCTCGCTCTCCTTCCTCCCCGTCGATGTGAGTGTGCGTGAGTGTTTGTGATGGAATTTTAAGTCCGTTCTTTATTGTTAAGGGCAGAAATGTGTTGGTGTTGAAAATATTCAACATTTTTCATCATATTCAGCTCTGCGAGATGCTTACTGGTGCTAAATTCAGGGTTTTGGGTAGTCCATCTTATCAGTTTGTCTACAGCTATTGAAACTTTTCCATTACTTTTCTCTTGTCGGATTGCAGTCTCACTTGAATGTTAAACTATTCATAATCTGAATCAGGAATCGAGTCGCCTGGTGTATGTGTGTCTCAAGTTGTTTTGTGCTGCTCATATGAAATTTTTATTGTGTAATAGATTACATTCTCGCTTCCCAGTTATTCTTATCTGATCCTTTATCCATGATTCAGACAATTCCAAGAGATGAATACATTGTCGTATGCTTGCCCTTATCTCTAGTGCTTACCTTACGAATCGCGTGTTACGCAGACACACGGCCTATTTCTTGGTGGCAGGGAAGGAGCTCATGAATCGCCGCAATGCCATGTGATCATGTCCAGACGTCTTTGCTCTCTGCATTTTGAACTATCAGCAAGGTTACAAACGATGGTTGTATATCCGAATTAGAAGTCATTTGAGATGGAGCATATGGTAAAGCAAGTTAGATTCTACATGTTATCCACTTTCTAATTCGATTCTACAGTTGTTAGTATTTTAGAGTTACGTATTAACTCCCAAACAAACCAATCGTATCAGCCTTGGGAACTACGAGAAGTCATTGGATGGAGGCAGATTTTTAGAATGCAGTGTTCGTCTTCTTTATCGTGCTGTTTGATGGAGGGAAAGGCCACTGATGAACCTTGTAATGATGCATTGGCCACAGTCAACCGTGACTGATTTGCAGTGTCATCTCATTCTTATAGTGACTAGTGGTATTCGCAAACTGCAAATCGTTCACTGCAAATCGTTCACTGCTTTGCAGAGGCGAGCATCAGTCGACATCGAATGTAGGAAAGTGAAGCTTGTCAGCTTTAACGCTGGATCCGCTATGTTTTCAGAAAGTATTCTATTTTTATGAGAATGAAAATCTTCAACATGATCCACCATCCTTGCAACTAATTGTTTTAGTGGTAACAAGGGGAAAAAAAAGTACATGATTTTTCTCATTCCTTCTAAAAATTATCGTCAGAATTATCAAATACCAACAATGAAGTTGTACTGTTCAGTTATCATACAGCTTCTTGGTTAAGTTAAAACAGCATGTGTTGGTGGACCGACGAATCTTTTTCTTCTAAACTCATGAGAACGTCCTTTAAAATTAACGATAATAATAAAAATCTCACTATAATATGTGTTCTAACACATAGCGTGGCATGTTTCTAAAATGACAATTTTGTTTAATAAAAAAAACGTTTATTTGCAACCAAATGTCACACCTATGAGCCCGTGTCAACCATATTCTCTGAGGATTCGTTATTCTTCCGTGCACTACATCGAGATGCTCTTGGCATGGAGATCGATCATCCAGCAGAACCACGGTATTATTGCCAGTTGCAAGTACCAATAGCGGCATAGGTGGGTATGGAACAGCAGACCTCTTTCTCTTCTTTGCTTATTTTCTTTGGCATTGTTGAAGAGGATGACGCATGTCGATATGCACTTTGTTAGTTACAATTTACGGCCTTGACTTTTACTTATCTAAACTCTTAGGCCACACTGTACTTGAAATCTCAAGTACAAGAACATGTTGGGGTACTACACGCTGGTATGCAGGTAAACTAACACAAGTATTAAATCTTAGTTCAACTCCATCTGCAGGGCAGCTTTCCGGTGGAAAATCTCCTTCATCCTTCAACAGCTGTAAACCAGACTTCTAACACAAACTGGGTTTGTACGCATTCACCAAAGTGATCATTCATGTTATATATTCCATGTGTGGTGGATGTCTCTGTTTGAATTTTCTCAGCTCCGGATCGCATCTGTCGAGCCATAGTTTGCAACCCACAAGGCGCTGCCAGTAGCAACAGAAACCCGCAAATCTTACTGAACAAAACACTGCGGTAAGCAACAGAAACCCGCAAATCTTACTAAACAATACACTGCGGTAAACAGAAACCCGCAAATCTTACTAAACAAGACACTGCTGTAGGCAACACTGAGGTGTTGAAAAATTGGTACATGTCGAAATGATAAACAAGAAGCTACTCATGCCGAGTGTCTACTACGTTTGAGCTTCAAACAATTTCACTCGCCTGACAATCCTTATAATGTCGCTCCTATTGAGAAACTCCACTCACCTAGGAATCCCAGAAACAACGTTAGATTCAAACAAACACAATGCCAAAGTGTACAAACACTCTCAATCTCTCTCTTCACATCCCACTCAGTTCATCTGACTCTAGGTTGACGAGGAATGAGCGTCCAGTCCATCTGACCCTAGGTTGACGAGGAATGAGCATCCACCCTCCAACTGACCCTAGGTTGAGGAGGAATGAGCATTCAACCCCCAAGCTCCCCTAGGGGTGCGTCATACTGAACCCTTATACCCTTTGAGGAGGTCAATGTACTAATTGATGATGGTGGCTACTCTTTTGCAAACCTTCTTTTGAAAAGTGAAATTTATTCCTATATTCTCTTTGAGTGCACTCGGCACAATTTGGCACTCTCCACCTCAGGCAACATGAGGGCTCTCTTTCATGCTTGGCCCTATTTCACTTTTGAAATTTCAAGATAATCATAATATAAATATTGAGATAGAATGCTAACCCTTCTCGTATTCTTTGTGCATTTCATCCCTAACTTTTTCTATAGTTTCTCTCAACAAGCAATTTTGGAAATCTGTATCTTTCGATTCGGATTGCAAGAGCTTACATTCCTACGAGACTTACCTCAGCTATTGAATTCCTTAACTGAGACCCACCTCGCCTCACTACTCTTCCTTACCTTATGGAAGTGATTTATAGTCATCCAACGGAAAATCCATTTATGAAAAGTTGACCGTTTACGCCTCCTCACTCAAGGCCTTGTGTCCGCCTCATACAAGTTCTTTAAGATTGTTCTCTATGGAGTCTCCTCAAATTAGAATCTTTCCAATGCTCTTTATACTTTTGAAATATTTATACCTTTATTGAATCTGTTCCAAATTTTGAAGCCTCCTCAATTCCTTTCTTCTGTGTTCCATAGGATTTCCTCTGCAATCCTCCCCCTCTCACTTTGAATGAAGATGTCCTCATCTTTAGGTCCACCACAAAGCTCTTTCTATTGCTAGTTGAAGTCCTCAGTTCTTTAACTGCTTCTACATGGATCTCCTTGGTCTATACTTATCCACTTTCTTGTCGAAAGCGATTACTAAGCCCTACACATTTCTCAGATTATGTTTATTAATCCATTGAAACTCGTGTAGCAGATAACCTTTACAGGTGCATAGATATTGCACTCCTTTGACATCAATTCGTTTCTAGTCAAATATTGTCGATACTTAATCCATGGTTTTTTTCCATACCTCCTCTTGAAGTGAAATTCGTGCCTTTTCTTTGTGAAACTTCTTTTCATTGTCTATAAACTTTTTGAAGACACTAACACAAAAAATTGGATGCTACTTCAATCTTTTCAAGACGTCTAGCATGTAGATATTTTTATGCAGTATTTGCTCAATTACGTAGGACCTTGCCCATTTTTGAGTCCACTTAGGAATGAAGTGTGCATGGTAAGTGAAGTTGTTTGTGTTAAACCATACTCTATCTCTCTTTTTGTACTACACATCTCTCCAATGCTTATCAGCCTACTTCTTGTATCTACTAGCGATACTCATGATGACTTTCTTTTGTGCCATTCACTTTGTCTCTTCTCTCGAGTAGAACCTAGAAGTAATTTCATTACTTTGTCTAACTCCAATCAAGTCAATTGGCCTAAGTGGATCAAAATCATGAGCCACTTGAAATTGTGTATTGTGTAGAGACTCATTTTGGAGTGTATTATAACTAAACTTTGCTATAGGCAGCCACTTGATTCTATCCGTATTGTCGCTTGATATATAATGTTTCAGGTATATTGAAAGAATTTCATTGATTCTTTCTATTTGGCCATTTCCTTGCAGATGCCAAGTTGTTGTGAAAATGATCTTAGATCTTAACTTCCTCATAATGTGTTGCTAAAATTGTTTCATAAAGTGAACATCTTTGTCACTTACAATTGATGTCGACACACCATATAATAAAATCCACGAATCAAAGAAGAAACCTTCTATTAACTATGGTGCTATCTCCAACTCTTTTTTGAAGTCTTTTGGAAATATCATCATTACTGTAAACCTCGTGATTTTTTTGAACTTGTCAATCATGACTAAAATGGCATTGGCTTCACCACACTCTTGTAAGCCCATTATAAAATCCAAAGATATGTCTCTATACGATAAAGACAAAAGAGGTAACAGTTCTAATAGACCTACCTTAGCTTGTGTTGAGTACTTATTTTTCTAGCACAACAAGCAACTTCTTATGTATTGCTCTACGTCTTCTCTTAAGGAAAGCCAATAGTAAGATTGCGCCATGTCTTTCGTTGCGGTCTTCACTCTCCTATGTCCTAAGCGTAGAGCATTATGTATTTCAAACATCACCTTCGTTCTCTACTTGCTTTTTGAGATATAGAGCCACGTTTGTTTTAACTAGATAAGTCCATCCTTTATTGCAGAGACTCCAATAAGTCTCTTTTGCTTCCTTGTAGATTTGGTCACAGCAAATGCTTTCTTAATTTCTAATGCATTATTATCTATCTTGTATGCTTCCTTCATACCTTTGATGAGGAGAGAGTCATCATAATAGACAATAGTACTAAGCATCATTATATCATGAAACTTTTTTTTTATAAACTCCGCTCTTCTACTTAGCATGTCTCGCACTAAGTTATCCTTATCTAATTTGTGAATCAGTTCAACATCCATCGAGACAATCACATCATATCATCTCAATTTTTTTGGAGATGTTTGCATCTTTGAAGTAAAATACTTGAGAGAGATGTTATCAATATAGACCTTCGTCTTCCTACCACCTAAGTATTGTCTCTAAGCCTTTAAGCAATGCACCATTGTAAACAATTCTTTCTCATGCGTCGGCCATCTTAGTTGGCTTTTGCTTGGTTTCTTACTTTGAAACACCACAAGTCTTTTTTCTTGCATTAAGACCCTATCAATAGCAAAATCGCTCACCCTCATATGGATCTCAAAATCTTTATCAAATTATACATAATACAACACTGAATTAGAAATCAATACTTTTTTAATTACTTGAAAAGACTTTTTACAACTCGAGTCCCATCTTATGGATGTGCCATCCTTCTTTAAGAGGCTCGTCAGAGGTCCAATGATCTTTGAGAAGTTTCTTATGAACTTTTGACAATAATTCACCAACCCCAAGAAAGACCTTATGCCTTTTTGAGTCTTCGGTACCTTCCAAGTCTAGATTGTTTGGATTTTCTTTGACTCCAGCTATATCCCTTTGCTATTGATGATGTGTCCAAAAAACTCCAACTCCTCTAGATAAAATATGCTCTTTTTTTTCTTGGCATATAATTGATTCTCTTGCAACTTGGTCAACACAATTTGTAAGTGTCTCTCATAATCTACTTCACTCTTAGAAAACACCAAAATGTCACTAATATATATAACCACAAATTCATCACTTTCTTTGTAAAAAATGGAGTTCATTAGTATGATAAAGGTTGCTAGAGCATTACATAATCCAAAAGATATTATGACAAATTCATAAGAATCATACTTGATTCTACACGTTGTATTCTCAACGTCTTTTTGAGCAATCTTTATTTGGTACTATCCACTCTTAAGATCAATCTTACTAAACCATTTACTTCTGCTTAGCCTATCCAACAAGTCATCAACTCATGGCAATGGATAGTTATTTTTTACAGTGATCTCATTCAAGACTTGATAATTGATATACATCCTCATTTTGCCATCATTTTTTCTCACAAAGAGGATTGGGTCTCTAAATAGAGATTCACTTGGTATGATGTATCATTTTTCCAGCAACTCATTTAATTGTTCTTTGAGCTCCTTCAACTTGAACTAGATTAATCGATTAGGTGCCTTGTTCAAGGATTGTGATTCAAGGACTAACCCAATTTTATGGTCCACCATCCTATTGAGTGTCAACTCTTTTGGTAGCTTTGGCGTTAAGACATCACCAAACTCCAATGCTAACTTTTGTACCAGTTGAAGAGATAATGGAGTGGTTCTTCTTTGCTCGACTTTATTATCAAATTTTTCAATTACAACTTTAAAATTAAGATTGATATTTCTTAAGTGGAAGAGAAATTATTCCTCTTTTAATTCTTATTGAGTAACAATAGCAATTTTCAACTTGTATAGTATTAGGTGATTTATGAAGGATAGGTCTATGACTCTTTCTTCCACTCCCATCTGCTATTTACATTTTTGGTTTCCATCGGAGCTCCACTCCATAATACTTTAGAAATGTGTTTTCTAGTATTATGTCTACTCTACTCAGGTGGCAAATGGTGAAGTCCTTTCAAAACTTCTTATTTCCTGAATTAAACTCCACATCCTTCATGACTAAATAAGATATCTTTCCTCCTTAGGCAAACAATATCTTCACATTTTTAGTCAATTCTTGAGCTAGCTCCAACCTCTTGGTGCACTTTGGGCTCATAAATGAATTGATTGCCCATGTGTTAATCAACATGGCTACTTCAATATTCCCAACTTTAAAACTTAGGTAAACAAGTTTCTTATGTAAGCTGATAAGCATGAGCTTTTCTTTGAAATCTCTCTCTTTCACCAAAACTAGTATATTGAGACTTAATACTTGGAAGTTTTGATCCATCTCAATCTCATATCTTAGAGGAAAATTAGAAAGTACACTCACCTTCTTCGTTATCTCTTCATTCTTACAATCGTTAGCGTATTGCTCCTTCTGTTGGTACCTAAAGCACATCACTAACGTACTCACCATTGCCTTCTTTGAATTGCTCCCTTGGCTATCAATTACTTTGGACTTAGAAAAATAAAGGGTCACTTCTTCAAATTTCTTTTTGGACAATTTCTTTGTCATAGTTCAAAATTTACATAAACCAATATAGTATACTTCCCTCGAGTAAGGCTAACAATGTCCTGATCTTATCAACATTGTCTTTGACGTCATTAGCCATGTGCCAATGCTCTACTTCTTTGAGGAACCTCTTCATAGTTCTTTTGTGCTCTGTACCTTGCCACTTCTTTGGTTGATCTGTCTTCGCTCGATAGGAGCTTAACTTGCTCTTTTGGCTCTTCAACAGCGTCTCTTTTTTCACATCCTCCCATACCACAAAATCAATTAGAAGTTGGTTCACCTCCATCTTCTTCTCAAACTCCATGTTCTTTTCTTCCATCATTGAAATAATCTTCTCAACTTTGAATAGAGAGACAACCTCTTGTCTATTCGTCTACAAATTCATTGAGTGGTTTGAAGTTTTGGACGTGGTTTGCCTTTGTGATCTGAGATTCTTAATCACTCTTGTTTTCTTTGCTAAGAAGGTTAAGAGGATCTATTTCAATCACAAGCCCTTCTATGATCTCTTCCAACTCCATTTAAATTTCTTCACCTCGTACTTCTAAGGGTTAGATATCTCTTCCTCAAGCACGGACTTCTTCTTGACTGCTCTTTGCCTAGGTCTAGGCTCGTGGCCTACTTGTATTGACTGCAAGTCGGTGTCAAGGATGTCTTCGTCTTCTACCCGTTGGATCAAAGTCTTTGTGGTCTTCTTTTCCATTCTCCAAAGCTTCACTTACCACGGGATGATCAAAAATTTCTCCCATGCACTTCTTGCCAATTCCGGACTCAAAAGCTCTCATACCACATGTAGCATCACTCCTATTGAGAAACTTTACTCACTTGGGAATCCCTCCAGAAACAACATTAGATTCAAACAAACACAATACAGAAGTGTACAAATGCTCTCACTCTCTCTCTCTCTGCAACCCACCTAGTCCATCTGACCCTAAGCTGAGGAGAAATGAGCATCCAGCGCTCAAGCTTTCTTGAGGGTGCGTCACACTAAACCCTCACAAAGGTCAACATCCACGGTCGTCACGGTGTCTTTGGTACTGGGCTGTCTTACTCGACGGGGCAACTCTCATTGATTCGCGTCGCCTCTTCACTTGAAGTGACATGCCGCCAATCCAACCGATCTCCTCCTCAACTCGGAATCAACATCTGAGCTATTCATAGGATGGACTAAGAAGACCGTCTCCTCTCCACTTTCTTCCCTAAAACTAATTAGTCACTTCAACACTCAAGTGACCTACAGGTAAGGTACCGTGTACCACTAGGGCACCCCCCAAATGAAGGTTCCCTTGGATCGAGGGAGGTGGCCCTCCCAACCTCTCCTTTGCTACCTCGTCACGAGCAACCCTTGAAAATTGAATAGCTCTTAGTTGGCGTTCTGTTTTTGCAAGGGTCTGCCTTTTCATACCCTTACAACCCTTGGGAATTGCCTGATAGCCCGAATCAAACCCCACCACGTCACACCATTGATTCCAAGTCGCCGGTGGACACCTTGCAGGTGCTGTCCTTTGTTCTCATCTTCACTTCGTATGCTGCTTTATGGAGCTCGAATATCATCAATTTCGGAGTCTAAAAGCTTCAGAGAGAAGATTTCACGGTTGTCAGCTAGTTCCATCGGAACCCGCAGAATGAGACTCACTGAAACCCACACACCCGCGTGTTCGTCTAGTGGTATCAGTCCACATCGCATCAGTTCACGATTTCAAATGTAGAAGTCCGCGATCCTTTCGGCAGATATCTAGCTCGAACTGGTTCCTCATAGAACTGAATTACTGCAGCAAGTGAGGACCCAACAGGTAGCGAATCCACTCAGATGGCTCTGACACGCTTCGGAGACAGGGGCATCCGTGTGAACGATGCCAGATCACGACGACGTGGTCGCTTTCATTTAAGATGCCACTGCAGTACAACTCTGGTTGGTGCGGTCGAGCTGCAGTTTCTAGACTTTCAGGAACTAGAGCACCTGCATCCTCCTCGCTTTGCAGGCAGATGATAAGCGCCTCCTCGAGACCACGCGTCCATTAAATCTTAGGTTTCTATTTATATATATATATATATATATAGATAAGTGGATATTTTCTTTTTCTTCTGTAGCACTGCTGCTACTTCTACATCTTCTGTAATGATTTAGGCATAAGCATCGTCCAGCTGGCTGTCGGTAAAGTAACCACAACTTTTTTCCGACGTGCTGGTATGCTAGGCCTGGCCCCACATGCACGATTACATGTCCCTGCCAGGCATCGAATATTCCTCATCCTGCCGAGACGCTGAACAAGCCACGCGGGTCTGAGGCCTGGACTCTCCGAAACCAGCCTCCATCGTAATCATCAATTCATCCTCCGGCACTGTGCATCTGATTCGTTGTATTGCTACTGCCGATCTGCTCCATTACTGCTCACTTTGCTTGAATTGTTGCTTCTTCTTGTTTCCGTTCTTTCAAGCCTGTGTCATCGCGGCGGTGTGGTCAATGTTTTTGGTTGAGCAAACTACGCACTAGTTAATAAAAATGATCTAGACACATACAAAATGACAAAAGAAAAATTCCCAACAGTTCATCTTGTACGATATTTAGCAACTAGATTTTTGAAGCTTTGAGGTGGAGTATGTTTTGGTATTTGTTTGATAGTTGAGTGAGTGAATTGGAAAACATGTATTTTAATGAATCGTTGGTGTTGAGAACATTGACACCTACAAATTGTGCTGCTATGACTTGTGTGACGTAGCATAAATAATGCTATCAACAAACTTGGGTAATTGCTTTATTTTACCAAGTATAAGTGTATGTGAATATATATATATATATATATATATATATATATCATCCAATTAGTAATTTAGCATTATATCTTATCATCAAATCAGTAGTTTAGTTTTATATTTTATCATCCAATATAGTTTACTGTTTTCTTTTCTTTATTATTTAAAAAATTGTTGACAATTATTTTTTCTAAATTAAGGATTCTACTCATTTAAAAGCTCTCTAGATGATTCTCTTTATTTCATGACCTAAGTAATCATATTATTGTGATGAATTTATTCTTTATAGAATATAATGATTTCCTATCTCTACATTGAGTCCATAAAGTAATTTGTGTTGTAGATTTGATAAAATAAGATTTTTTTATTTTACTAATAGATTATTTCTAATCATAATGATAGCTACTTTTATTAAATAATAATCATTCTATTATCCAAAAATAACCAAAAAAAAGCTTAAATTACAAGTTCCTAAAATAACCTACACAAACTAAATGCAATCTTTCTTTTTTAATACATGTGCTGTGTAAAATCTTGAATTATTCAAAACTATTGTATTGCATGTTTAAATTTTACAATTTTTTTTATATATAGTTACTTTTATATGATTGATTGATCAATTGAAAAAAAATTGTTATATCTATTGAATATTAAAAGACATATTAAAACTTTACAATTTCTAAAATCAAATAAATCTTAAAATTTATATATTTCATAAATGTTATCTTTTTAGTATTACTATTAAATCTTTCAATAAATGACATTTTTACCTCACAAAAAAATAATTTATTCCACTTCTATTAGATTCTATGCCCTGCATATTTTCACATTTACAATGCATTCTTCCACTTGCACAAAATACAAAACCAATTCCTTTGTCGCATTCCATGGAAGTGTACAATCTTGTCTACATTAGGCTCAATTATGCACTTTGAGAATTGCTTTGAAAGCAAACAAAAAAATTTGTATTATTATTATTATTATTATTATTTTGTCAAAAAACGTATGTGAATTACACCATATAATATACAAACAATAGCGATATTTTTTGAGAAAGTCGGTCGAGCTTGGGGCCCCGCATGGAGGAACGGCGCCAGTGCACAGAGAGTACTACTACTACTACATCAGGTGAGATGAGGGTTTGTTTTGCTGGACCCGGAGAAAGAGTGCTTGCTTGCGGTGGATGCTTTGGACCATGCCGGATCGCTCTACTACCACTACTGGATCCTGGTGATGGGCATTCTTTCTAGAGTTGTTGCAAAATTAATAAAGTGAGGAGGAGAGGATGGGCTTCTAGACAAGTAAATAGATCATCGCACCATTCATTCGACATTATCCAGAGAGAAGTAGGGGAATGAAGGAGCCGATGTGGTAGGTCGGGATTGCACCGAGATGGAGATGGAGATGAAAGAAAGTTTGGCCATCGGTCGTAAGTCAGTGTGACGAGCTTCACAACTGAGTGTTTGACTCTCTCCGAAGTGCTTGACTCCGTGTCTCTCACTGGTTGCCTTTTCCACCCACTAGTTTATAAATATATATATATATATATATATAGTTATGTGTGTGTGTGTGTGTATTTGTATGTATGTGTAAGGGTCTAGAGCTTTGTTTGAGCTCGAACACTGAAACAACTTTTTTTTTTCTTTTTTTTAATATTACAATGCAAGCTATGTTACATCACTGTACAGGCAGACGATTCTGACTCCGGTAAAGCCTTTCCTCTGTTAACCTACTTTCTTGGATTTTTCCATTGTTCTCCTAAAAAGCTCATGGCATGTACAATTGCTATGGAAACTTTGCGACAGTTGCGCAACTATCGTGGGGTTTATTCCAACTGGTATAATTCGCCTCCTCGCTCATTGCAAAACACTCTCTCTGGTCTTCCGGTGTGATATTAAGAATCTGTCTGGTTCATTTCCCTTGGGTTGTTCCCAATAGAAGTCCACACAGAGGTTGCAATGAGCTTGAAATCTCCTCAACGTTAGCACAAAAACACCTTACTCAAAACCATTCGACACGAATTGTTTCTACCACTGTCAGCATGTGCGCGGATTGGATGGGGTCGGAATTTGGAGCATGTTGCCGTTGATGAGGATGTTTCAGATGCTAAATGTGTTCGATCTCGACTCGCGGACAGCTTGTCTTGCCTTGAACTATCCTCACTAGGTCAAAAAATCAATACCGTAAATTGGCAAGCCTCATGCAAATGAATGTTTTTCGCGTTCACAGCGAAGCATGAGGTTGTATGAGCTACTCGACTTCAGTGAAATCGCCCAGCAGCTCGGATGTTGCAGAGTAGATATCCCTTGCACCTGCGGTACTGAAATCTGATAAGAAATTTTCAATCCTAGCCAACGCAATCGAATCAGACTCTATTCCACCGTCATCTTCAATGGGTGGAAGGACGTTCAAGATGCTGGTAGTATCAATACACTGTCGCATGGACTGCTCCTTCACTGAGGAATCTGACTCAAGCGTCTCCTTCACACCTCCCTCACCACAGCAGTAGTCATATCCGGAAAGGTTGTAAGAATTTGTTGTAGCTTCCCTTACCATATCGTAACTCTCTTGCCAACTATCGGTCACAACATTACGGACAGTTACATAGCAAAGAGGATCAGCGGCAGGCAATTGGTACAATTTTTCACTATCGGTGGAAAATTGGGGAGTCGGGTTCGCCAGACTACTTGAATTCTGAAAACCCAGAAGGCTCCTGCTGATGCGACTATGCAAGTCACTTTGCTTTGATCGACCCTCACTTACAGCTCTGTAGGAGTTTGTTCTTGGCCGGAAATCAAAACATGTCCCCATAGCTGCCGCTTCTGGAAACACATGCTTCCTTGTGACTGTGGGCCTAGTGCTCGGCAGTCGAGACCCTGGGAAGGGATCCCTCCAACACCCTTTCGAACCCGGTTCTTTAAATGGCACACCATCGAGGTTCATGTCACCGCCGTTAGGTTCCAGAGAAGAGGAATGCGTCGGAGTGTAGAATCGCGAGTTCACGGAGTTGTTAGGCGACGTGCAGACTACCTGAGTTGAACTACCAGCATTCCAGGAAGACCGAGGAGCGTCAAGTCTCTGCTTTGACTCTGATTTGCAGGAAAGCTCAGCGGCCATGGCTTCTCGTAATTGGGATAAATTTTGCTGTGGCAACCAACCCATCGCTGTGGCGTGCTTCTCGCTCCCACTGAAACTTCTCTTCAAGGAATTCCTTGACCGCAATGGGGCGAAGTCCTCACAGTTATAACTTCGTTGGACAGCGGGGGATATGGGAGAATTCTCACGAGTAGTCCCAATGACGGCACCCGTGTGAGTAATCGCCGCATTCTTCTCCACCTCCAAGCATTTAACCCTACTAGTAGCAATCTGTTCTTCCAGTGGTTGTAGCTGCTCCGACCATGCATTAGCACCAGGAATTCCATCCTGCTTGATTTCATCGACTCCAACCCCTTGCTTCACCACTGCGTCGATCATCCCTCGCAAGGTATCCGGGAATTTATCACCCAGAAAATGCTTCAACTTTTTCGCCAAAGCTATCGTCCGTGATGGCCGCAAATTCTCAGCTTCCTTCAACCGCATACAACTTCTAGACAACAATTCTTCTTCCCCAGTAGCTCCGAGAATGGTCTTACTTTCCCTCGACAACAAAGATAGACTTGGTGAGTATGGCTCCTGTAGCGGCGACCTCGACACACCTGATGTTACAAAGCTCTGCGAAGGACTATAAGCACCGTGGATTGCGATGTAGGGCGCAGAGTCATTGGAACTTGAGATGAGCGTTGGATCTTTGCAGCAAGACTGAAATGGCTTCGGTAGGGTCGAGTTGGTCGATGAACTTGATCGGAAGTTGGCATGCTCATCACAGACTACTGCTTGAAGGGAATCTACCGGGAGTCTACGCATATCCGCTTGCTTAAAAACTTGGGACACCAGATTCCCTTGGCCGCGTGTAACTCCGGAGCTAGACACTCGACGCGATCCTCCCAGACTAAGAAACATGGTTCCTGCCTGTGCAGCACCTTACATATGCACCCCGCTAGCCGAATAGAAACCCCTGTATGTCGTCGTCGTCGAAATATTGACTCTCCTGTCGTGTCTGGAAGAAACTTTCGTAAGATTGGACGGTCCGACAAGCGGATCGACGATCTTACCCTTCAAGTTCACGAACTAGAATTGATACAGTGACCCCTCCAATTCTGGACTGGGTCATGGATCTCGGAGATGAGGGTGTTCACGAGGGGGCGGGAGGGTTGCAAGAGGCTGCGGTGGAAACGGTTGTGCGAGGATGCGGGGATTTCAGACTCTAGGTTCTGATTGCCGCTGCTGCTAGATAACAAACATCACATGACGAGGATGATGCATGGAACCACAGTTAAAACTGGTAGTGGTGGATGGATTTGCCTCCGATGGATCCTCCTCCTCGCATGTGGTAAACCTCGCAATTGTGACAACGTGGATCAGGATTGCATGCCTCGGCACACCGCAACTTGGCTCGATCCTCGTTACCAGTGCCTCTGGAGATACATTCGGCGTTCTGGACCCCCAGATATCAGAATTGATTCTCTGGCTTAATGACGTCTTCTTCCTCCACAAATTGACTTGTCTCCTTCATGGCAGTGTACTATTCTACTGTTTATGAAAAAGAGGAATCACTCATTTATTCAGGGTGTGATTCTTAATTATTGTTTTTTATATTAAGACGTCGTTCCTTTTTCTCTTTTATTAAATACATGTCCACTTCACCAATCCATGAAAACAAAACAAATGTATATCTTTAGATATATATATATATATACACAATAAACTCTTGTAGTCATTACGAGATTAGTGTTGCAATGGTTGGTGGGTTCAGAACACATGTGGGTATCGAAGCATGGGAATTGGTGAGAAGATTCATTCCTGGAATTCTATCTATCAAATATAGTGGAAATGAGATGCATTGAGAGTGGGTGTTTCTCTATTTGGATGATTCTTCTAATTTGGTGTGGGAGACGCAAGATTGCAAGACTGAATTTCTTAAAATGTACTCTCCAGTTGATGTTTGCATCCTCTAATTCCTTGAATTCTTCAAGAACAATTCTGTGTCTCCCTGTTCTGGTCTAATATCGTTTAATATTACTGTAAACTGTTTAACTGGATTTTATGTATGAAGTAAAAATAATTGGATTTAAAAATAAATTAGTAAGGCAATTTTGTATAAAAATAGAGAATATTAAGCGTATTGTATACTTTTAGTTTTTATTTTATTTTATTAAAGAGTCGTACAATAGGTCAACCGTAGGTTTGAACTTGGATTTATGACCTGAATTGTGTTTGTTTTAACCTGTTCTGATCCAAATGTTTTACATGTAATATAGTTTGAGTAAGAAAAGTTTGGACACATTTTAGGTTCTGAATAGATTGATGTCACACTAATGAACTTTAAAGGACAATCATTCCATGGAATAAATCTTAGAATGTACAATATTACAACTTAAATTTGAAAATAATTAATTTCCATGTTTCTCTGTTACCAAGTTGTAATATTGTACCATTATAAATTTGAAAAATAAAAATCATTACCAATAAATGCTATATTGTTACTTTAAGCGAATAAAAATTTATATGATTTTTTTGTTATACATTTATTAATCATATGATTTAAAATGTTTATAAAAATATAAAATAATATAATATGTTTCAATATAATCTATTATAAGGAATATTTTTATTTATGTAAGTATTTAAAAGCATTGATTATGATTTGAAAGCATATACGATTGAACTTGTTTAAGAAATTCTGAAATATCTTTATGAGTCTTGAATATTTATGAAAAAAAATTAACCAAAAAATATTGGTTTTTTAATGAAATTTAGGTTCTCATAAGATTTGAGAACAAAAGTCAAAAATATGTGTAATGTAATAAACCAAAATGTCATGTTTTTTACTATAAAAATGAAATAGAATAATTAAATAAAAATCTTAAAAAACTTATATATATATATATATATATATACATTAGATTTAAGGGAATATTATAATAGCCTACTTAAATATTAAATCAACTCACCACATGACTTCTGAATAATGTTTATGCTAGTTGCCTTGCACTTCACGTATGCTATAGTTGTCTTAGCTTCTTTGTATCATAAATTGTGTGTTGATTTACTCCAAGATAGTTAATTATTTTGCATAAGTTAAGCAACTTCAACAAGTTCAAGAGGGTTGAATCCAAATGTAATGCAACTAGCTTTTATGGAATGATTAACAAGCTTGAACTACAACCAGCTTAAGTTAATGATTAATTGACTTGGAGTAAATTAATGCACAATTGAAGGTAGAAAGAAACGAGACAACTATGACAAAACTGATGTGCAAGGCAATTGGCATAGACATCACTTGGAAGTTAGACTGTGGTTTGATTTAAGATTTAGGTTGGTCAATTTAATATTCTTCCAAACTTATAGAGGATTATTACTATTTTTTTAATAAAATTTTATGAAACAGTATATAATATTTCTTAATGAAAACATTATTGTTCAAAACATGCAAAAATATAAAGCAGAATACAAGTTTTACATGGTTACATTTCTACCATGTAATTTTAAAATGGATTGTTTTTTATAAAGTAGAAACAACAGAATATTCATTATGAGGGTGCTCTGGTCAAATGTTTTTTAAATTAAAAACACTCACCATTAAATTATGTAAAAATGTGTATTCAAATCAGATTATAATTTACATTATAAATGTTAGGTATAAGAAGAGTGGCACCTTTATGCAATCAAAAGGAAAACTATTTAAAATATAGTTTAACAAAGAAGCTTCTCTTATACTTCTTTTTTACTTTCAATTCTGGATAGTTTTACTTTCTTTGGACGACTTTTTGAAAAAGCGTTGTATGGAGAAGTGGATATATGCAAAATCCAAAAAAATAAATAAATAAATAAACAAGACTTCAGATCTGTTATAATCCTACCGCAAAAATGATACAATTTAACTGCTTATCTCAGTATTGAATTTATTTTTATAATGGTTTACATTTTCTCTATTTTCTTAAGAAAAAAACCTTTGTACAGATGATTTTTATAAGATGTAGTATTACAATTATTTTGATACACTCTTGGAAAATATAGTATTTTAACTAAGTTATAGATTTATTATTCTAGTAATTTATTTATTTATTTATTTATTTTACAATTTAGAATATTTTCTAAGACTTACTAAAACATTGATAGAGTAGTAATATTGTATGATGTAAGACACGTGTGTTTTTTTTTTTTTTTTTTTTTTTTGTGTGTAGCCGAATATTAACATGTTTCAGAAAAATAAAGATAAAACAAACAAACAAAATGTTGTGTAACATGATATAACCACAACTGTAACAACTGTCTAAGGAAGCAATATAATTTGCATTAATTTTATTATTATTATTTCAAATGTTCATCAATTAAATAAAATAAAATAGTTAACTTATCATTCTTTACAATCCTTCAGATGCTACATTCATTTTTAATAATCTAGTTCTTTTAAAATTGAGGTTAAGAGGTAATATAACTTGAACTTATTTCAGATGATTGCGTTTTTATTTAGACCAATTATTATTTTTTGTTACCAAATAAAATAATAATTAAAAATTATCTTTGATTGTTTTTATACATAAAAATATTTTGTGATTAAGGTTTTAGATGTCAATTAATACAAATCATCCCGATTGTTATCAATATATTTTAGATTTTGATATAATTTAGTAATAAACATACTCAATGTAAGTTAGTTTTTAAATACTTGACAACATAACATTTTATATTTACTACAAAATATCAAGTTATATGATCTAAAGATATTAAAATAAATAAATAAATAAATAAATAATTATAAGTAAAAACTATATTAAAAAAAACCTATATCAATACATCAATGAAAACTAAACTTGTATTTTAAAAACACGAACTAAAAATTTGAATAAAAGCTATTTATGGTTATAAATTTTATAAAAAGATTAAAAAGATTAAATTTATTGGTAATTAATTTTAAAATTATTTATAGTTTGAAAAGAACATTTACATGAATACATACAAATGTATCTAGCTTAATTTGTAACTTAGGTGGACAGAAATTATATTAATAGTATGGAGAATGTTAATTAAGGGATATAAGTTTATGATCTAAAAACAACCTTTGTTCTAACAATTGTTTCTAGTTAACCTAAAAGTATTAGTTAACAATTATCAAAGAATGGAGGTGTATTTGTGTATATAACTAGTATATAATTTAAAAACTTATTTTAAGAATATTCATTTACATATATGTGAATTACTAGATTTTATAAACAATAGCATAATCTTTAAAAAAAATATGAAGATAGTTACTAATTTATATGCTATTTACAAATTTATATTAACAGTTTTTATATAATTTCATACTAAAAAGTTTAAAATTATATTTTTTAAACTAATTTTTATAAAATTAATTTTTAAAATTTTAAAATAAATAATTCATATTACAAACTTAATTTAAGCTTTAAATAAAAATATTTTTTAATCACCATTAAATTAGATTAATGTCAAATTTTTTAAAAATACAATTTAAAAGTTATATTTTTAAAGAAATTATATAATTTATCTTAGTAATTAAACTTGTATAGATTTATACAAAAATTTATATTATTTCTAGATTATAAATTTTTGAGATGATCTAAAAAGAATTTGAAATCATTAAGTTAATATTTTATTTTTACATTTAAGATTAAAAAGATAAAACATGCTATGAATTTGAACTTCTATAATCTCTTTTATTGCATTATACTTAAAGATCTTAGTTTAGATTATTTTATGCAAATAATTGATATATTATCTTATAAAATCAATGATTTTTTCTTATTTTGTATAAATATTTATGTCTAAGAATTATAAGTGTTATATATATATATATATATATATATATATATATATATATTAGAAAGTAATTCGTAAATTGGTTAGATTTAATAAACTTCATAATTTAAACTATATGATATTTTTTTTAATAAGCTAAAATTTTAACTATATCATATATATAGATATATAGGTATATAGATATATATAGATATAGATATATAGATATAGATATATAGGTATATAGATATATATAGATATATAGATATATATATATATATAGATATATAGATATATATATATATATATATATCTATATATATAATTTTAACTATATCATATAAAATATTCTTATATATACTTTTAGATTTTAGTTTTAAAGAAGATTTTTTTTATTTACTATATTTCTAGCCATATTTATTTGAAGCTTAATTTACTAGAAGTTTTTATATTTATCTAAAAAAGTTGAAATATTTACCTCAAATAAATTATTATCAAATGATTTGCAATCTAAATCTAAAAACATTAATAGCAATAATTTTTTGAAATACCAAAACAAAAAAATTATATATACGGCTCATTGTAAAAAATAAAACATCATTATTACTAGTTTTTTAATTACAAGTCAAACACAATAATTTGAGGAAAAAATCATAACCTCAGGAGAGAAAAAAAAAAAAAAAAAAAAAAAAAAATCAATAAAATCAATTGAATGAAGAATACCTGACCTTGACACATTCCTAAAATATTTCCAAAGGTCAAGAATTTGCATGAAAAATCATCTAAAAATGTATTTCCTAAACCTTGGATCTAAAGTCAACTAAAGAAATTACTATGCTCATCTTCCTAACTATTTGTTGAAAATGTTTAGAAAGACACAAGAGTAATAGTAAGTAATACATATACACAAGAGTAGTAGTAAGTCATACATACAAGAGGGTTTCTAAGAAGAGAGAGCTTCACACATAAAAATCTATTGATTTGGTTGTGTCTCGTATACAAGAGGAGAAAGGGGAGAGGATAAATAGTACTTTTCTATGAGACTCTAAATATTGTAGCTATGATATTTACTATAGTCTACAATAAATATTATGGAGAACGTTGGCTACATTTAATGCTCTCAACACTCCTCCTCACTCATCATAATATTTACATAATATAAAATTTGTATAGAATTATGATCTATACTTTTCTATGATCTTGCAAGATCAACAATTATTGCCTCATTAAACCTTATTTAGAAAAACCTTATTTAGGAAAACCTTATTGTATTTAAGGAAAAAACCATAGATGAAGGAAAAAGAGTACAACATCATTTTTTTTAATTATTTAAAGAACTCATTAACTTTCTTATTCAAGAAAAGTAAGTCGCCGCATACCAATGCCATAAGTAAGTCAACGATGGTTGCAAAATGGTAGAGCTTTGGTGAAGAAATCAGCAAGGTTATTTGTAGATTCAATTTTCTTAATTATAAGTACTTGATCAGTAATCAAGTCATAGGTATAACTAAAATACTTTTGAACAATATACTTTGTCTTGTCGCCTTTAATAAAACCAACTTCTATCTATGTAATACAAGCACTATTATCTTCACACAAGATAATTAGAGAATCATCATATGAAAATCCACATGTTGTTTGAATGAATTTATCAATTAATTGCAATCAAATACATTCTCAAAATGCTTCATGTAACGCAATAATTTTTGCAAACATTCCATTCCAATGTCGTAGTGTTGGACATACACTATGTCTTGCAAGAATACTAACTGCAAATGCAATATCTGATCTTGTAGATGTAGCTAAATACAAAAGTGCTCCAACCACTGCAAGGTATGGATATTGATCTCCGAATATTTCCTCCTCTTCCTCGCATGGACAGTATGGATCATGACCATCCTAACCACGTCCAACCATTGGTGTGGATAATGGATAAGCATCAATCATATTAAATCTATGCAAGATTCGTCTAATATACATTAGTTGGTAGAAAAAAATGCTACCATCTGTTAGATGGATAATCTCAAGTCCAATGTACAAAGATGTTTTTCTAACATTTTCATCTCAAATTCACATATAAGTAGATTAGTAGCTGTAACACATGCAGATGTAGTGCCCACTAGGTTAAGATCATCAATATATACAATGATAATTACAAAACCAATTTTATCTCATTTGATAAAGAAACAAGGGATTAGTGGATCACTTACAAACTTATTTGTAATTAAATAATCTTGAAGACGTTGATACCACATGTATCCAAATTGTTTTAAACCATACAAGGCCTTACATAATTTAATACCACTATATTGTCTTGAAGGGGGTCCATTTAGAGTTCATGTTTCCAAGCCACGTGGAACTTTCATATAAATATTTGCATCAAGAGAACCATATAGATATGCAGTTACTACATCCATCAGATGCATCTCAAGGGTGGCATGAACTATCATTCCAATAATATATCAAAATATAATTGAATCCATGATTAGAGAATATGTGGATTTATAATCAATGCCAAATCATTGAGTAAATCCTTGAGCAACAAGACAAGCTTTATAGCGGGTTATTTGACCTTGAACATCTTGCTTGCATATTAATACCATCTTATATCCCACAAGGCGAGATGTAAGAGTGTCTACAATTGAACCAAAGACTTTCCTCTTACGCAAAGAGGCATACTCCTCTTTTATAACAGTTTTCCATTTTGACCAATCAGAGCGACACATCGCTACCTCAATAGTTTGAAGTTCAGGATCATCTTCTTCATAAGAAAGGACTTTTATAATCATATATACAAATGATTCATCTACCGTAATAGATGGTCTGTTCCAAATATTATCTGTAGTATAATACAGAATAGATAATTCTTTACTCAACTTGTTTTTATTCCTTCTAATTCCAAGATTGTTTTTCATAGGAATTAAAGATACATTATGTATGGATATATCATCATGAATTGGTAGTCTCACACGATGAGTGGAAATTTCTTGAAAAATAATACCATGATTAGTCAATTTTATAGCTTTCTTCTTATGTGGTTGCTTATTTGGTCTACAAGTTCTTTTAGTTGTTGTTGTTGTTATAACTTGAGGTATTGTAGTCAATGGCACTGCAATCTGAGTAGGTGCATTTTGAGCCTCATTAATAGGAACTCTTGTAATTCTAGATGCATCATTGAAGCCATCAAGTATTTCATCTATGATCCATTTTAGATGCAAAATCTTAGCAACTTCATTTTCTACCAAAGATGTCCTAGGATCGGGATTCATTATAAATATTTTTGGTCCTTCAAATATGAGTACTTTATTTTTTTGTTGATTGGATACTCCTCCTTGTAGAGATAAGAATATATTTTCTTCAAAACGACAATTTTAAAAATATGTATGTAATAATGTGTCAGTTGATGGATCAACAATACAAATAATGCTTGGTGAATCAAAATCAACATATATGCCTTCTTGTCGATGAGCTCCAATGGTATGCCATTGAGGTTCTGGTACTAGAATCCAAGTATGGCAACCAAATACTTGTAAGAGAGATACATTTAGAACACGACCCGAAATGAGCTCATGTGGTGAAACAATTTCAAGAGAAGAAGGGCGGAGGCGTATTAATGTTGCAGCATGTAAAATTGCATGATCCCACATAGATGTAGGTAAATTTGTGTGAAGGAGGAGTGGCCGGGTAATGAGTTGTATACACTTCATAAGTGACTCTGCAAGTCAATTTTGAGCATGTTCATATGGAATATAATATGTCAATTCAATTTCTGTTGCAGTACAATAGTCTTCAAAAGACTTTGATGCAAATTCTTTTGCATTATCCATACACAATGTTTTTATAGGATAATCAATAAAATGTGCACAAAAACGAATAAGCACAAATATAAGATTGACAAACACTATGTTTTGACTTGATAATAATGAAACATGTGAATGTTTACTTGATGCATCAATAAGGACTAAAAAATAATGAAATTATCTTGATATTGGATTAATAGGACGACAAATATCACCATGCAATCTTTCAAGGATTGGTGGTAATTCTTGTGGGAGTTTCCAAATTGAAGGCCCAATAATCATTTTATCTTGTAAATATGTACAACATAATTCCATAGAGTCTACATCCGTAGGCTTTAAATTGTGTCCAACTATACATGGAATGATCTTTCTAAATAATGTAGATTCTAGATGTCCCAATCGTCCATGCCAGAAAGAAATACAACTTTCTATGATAGATGATACAAAATTAAATATAATGGGAGGCCGAATCACAATTCGATATTAATCATTTTCTGTAGCAAAAGCTTTTTTAATAACTTTATGGTTCTTCACAAGAACCAAAACCTCTTTTCTATTTAAAATGGCTGTCAAGAAGTGTTAACTATTAATACGCATATCTTGGTAGTTGATCAGACTCCGAGGTGCTAAAGGTGCAAACATTGCATATTTACATTTTATGACGGAATCCATAGGTAATTTTACCATTATTGTGCCTTCTTGGAAATAAAACGCATTTGCTCCAGCTATGGTCATCATATTTTTAGTTTGCCAAATTGAAGATATTTCAATAAAAAATTATCTATCTCGCAAGATAGTATGTATTGTTGCAAAATCAATGAGCGCATTATTTGATTCATCATTAGAGGTTTTGTCATTCATATAAGCCTCTAAGTCATGAACACCAATTGAATCCATCAACGCATCGATGATATGAACTTCACAAGCCTCAGCTCATAGTTTCTTATTTTCTTGGAATATTTTAATAAAATATTTTGAAGTACGGCACGCACGTTCTAAATGTCGAATCATTCCACACTTATGGCAAGAATGCATCTTTGATTTTTGTTTTCCACTATAATTAATAGTAGAACGTTTATTCTTTTCATATGTGTAGAAATCGTCATGACTATGACTACCCTGATACTTATGAGCATGTTTCCCATATTTATATAATTTTTTCTTAGACTTTGAAATATTAAGAGCATGAGATTCTGAAATTGTAGTTCTAATAGGATGAGCTTCCGCATTACATAAGAGTAGCTTATTTTGCTTCTCCGTAAGAAGTAGATAAGACATAAGATCAGAATGACTCTGAAATTTCATGTTCTTGTATTGTTGTACAAGCACAGCAGATACATGAGGAAATGTAGAGAGAATTTTCTCAATCATTTCTTCTTCAGAGATGCTTTGTCTACATAATCGTAATTGTAAGATAATACTATACATTTCACTATTGAAAGCATTTAAATTTGAAAAATCCAAGACACGTAAATGTGTCTAATTATGATGTGCGCATGGAAGGAAAATGGTCTTTTGATGATCAAATATGGATTTAAAATTCTTCCAAAGTTTTGTAGGATCTTCCATTTCCAAGTATTGATGTTGTAATGCAAGTACAAGATGGCGACGAAGGAAAAGAAGTGCTTTCCAATAAATAGCAGGAGAAATAGAAATACTTATTGTAGGAGATTCTTCAAACATAATGGTATCTAAGAATTATTCTACAAATAAATTTGTTTTTGCCATTTTTTTCCATAATAAATAATTGTTTCCATCCACAGTAAATAGTGGAAATAAAAGAGCTTGAAAATGTTGGGATGCATTGATAATAGTTGGAACCATAGTAGAAGCAATTGAAGATGTTGAAGCACTCATTATAAATAAATCTGTAAAGAAAATACAAGATCAAGTAGAAAAGTTGATTAAAACGTATCTTAAAAAATAAAGTCAAATAAAATGATAAATTTGAACTTGAAAAATAATATATATATATATATATATATATATATGTTGTAATAAGGTTGTGGATTAATGTAGCAAAAGAGCAGTAAGACAGTGATAGTATGCAGTAGCAAGCGGCAGCAGTAGGACGGTAGGGTGGCAGCGGCAGCAAGGCGGGTGGCAGCAGCTGGGACGGGTTTGGCGGCAGCTTGGCGGTAGTTTGGCGGCAGTTCAACGGCAGGTGTGGCTGCAGCTCGACTGCAACTTGGCAACAGCAGGACAGTAGTTCAACGACAAGCGTGAGGCGCAGCAGGGAGCAAGTTGGGATGGAATTGGACTGGATCAAGTATTCTAAGCAAGTATTCTAAACAAGCAGCTAATATGTGAGAGGCCAACAAGAAGAGCAGCAAGATCATGAGGTAGACATTGAGCAAGAGTAGCAACAGATTTGAAGAGTTAAGACTAGAGTAAAAAAAAATCTGATAGTGTATAGAAGAGAGTCGTGCTGATAATGTGTTGAGAATATTTAGAAAGACACAAGAGTAATAGTAAGTAATACACACACAAGAGTAGTAGTAAGTCATATACACAAGAGGGCTTCTAAGAAGAGAGAGCTTCACACCTAAAAATCTATTGATCTGGTTGTATCTCTTATATAAGAGGAGAAAGGAGAGAAGATAAATAGTACTTATCCACTAGATTCTAAATGCTATAGCTATGGTATTTATTGTAGTCTACAGTAAATATTATAGAGAGTAGCGGCTACATTTAATGCTCCCAACACTATTCAAACAACTTAGTATTTGTTGGTGTGCATGCCACTCATCAAAATATAAGTTGTAAAATGTAAGACAAAAATAATAATAATAATAATAATAAATGAATGTAATGAAAAAAAAAAGTGTTTGACTTTTGACTCTTAGAGCCAAGTGGAGAATGAGTGGATGTGGATACAATTGGACCCATGAGCATGTGAGAAAAGTGGCCTCACCACGCCGAACCCTACACTCAGCATTGCCGCAATGGTGGAGCGATGGACCTTCACAATAGATCCCACAAACTTCTAGAATCCGTGTCACATGCCGCATGAGACAATCCTCATCGTGATCAAGCGCCGCATGCACAGATCGATCCCGAGGAACCCATTTATGCAACTTCACATGGGTTCTGAGCTGGGTTTGGTTTCACCATTTTTCCTGCAGGGACTTAGAAATCTGTAGCGAACTCTCCATCTGCGGATTCGTCGATAACTGCGTCGTGAACTTAGAAATGACAGATGCTGTAATATGTCACAACAATAACATAGGAAATAATCTGGTGTTGAAACTACTACCAACTCGTTGCTATCGAATTCAGAAACCTGGCAGCCCTCTCGAATCTTTGTTCACTGGAGTGTTGCGTCGATCACCGCTGCAGAGTATCGACTGCGGTGGAGACCAACAGGTGTGAAAATTGTGGATTTTCTCCTCCCGATCAACATGCATCGGTTCGAAACCCACGACCAGCGCACTTTGTAGATCACCTCACGCACCGAAACTGAGAGCTGAGCGATGCAGAGCATACGACGGTGCATTGTAGCTGGAGTGTTGGGTAGTATTGGCCTGCATTATCCCACATCTCACGCCGCGTCGAATTGGAGCCACAACTTGGTAACAGAGAATGAAACTTGTGTTGTGAGCTTCGTGTGGCCATCGTCGACAGTGTAGGTGAATCTCTGGAGAGAGATTCTCATTCCACAGCATCGCAGCATCGATGATGAGCAACATATATAAGTGTTGGATCGGAACAGTTGTGGAGAATCAGAATGTGGAGACAATTGTTGAACAAAGCACACTGGAACTCACGCTGAAATCTAGTTTACCGTAGAGTAAATAACAGTTGATCACCAAAGATTGCAGGATCACTTTTAGTGCCGCTTGACTCTTCGAGTCTCGCAAACGACATACAGTTAGAATAACTAGTCGTTCCCACATGTACTTAAGTTGACAAAAGGCTCAATAAAATTATCTCTCGAGTGAGCTTCAACATGGTATGAGAGCTGGATTGACACCCCACTAGTGAGCGTTGCTCCTAGAATAGTCTCTTTCTTGTTTTTAATAGATATCAACAAATCTTCTTGGTGAAGCTTTGCTCCCAAAGATAATCGGTAGCATTTGTTACCACCGTTGTGCGACCTAGCCAGCGTGTTGAGCGAACAGTTAATGATTATTATTAACAAGAGTAACAAGCTATAGGGAGCTGTGAATCACAATGTATGGAAATTTTAGACGAGAGCGTTGTTGAAAAGAGAGAACATGTAGAACTTAGTAGAGAGGAAGATGGTTCCGATATTGTTTCTAACTACAACAGGGGCATCGACATTTACAACGGAATAGTTTAAAATCCATAAACTTAAGGCTTGGGCCTTGATTGTGATGGCAGTAAAAGAAAAATTTATAGAAGCAGTTTTTGAAACTAAAGATTCCGCAGATACTTGGCAAGCTTTGAAGAATATTTTTGAGGTTGGCGACTCTTCCAAAATGTTGTTATCAACAGGTAAGTATAACATGCGCATGGCCGAAGGAGGCTCGATTGAAGAATACCTGCAAATCGCTAGGGATCTAAAAAGTAATCTAGTTGCCACGCGTCATAAGATGGCAGTTGAAACTTCAGTACAACTCACTCAATGGACTCCCTTCTAGTTATGAGGGAATAATTTAGAGTCTAACGATACTAGATAAACTGTTTACCTTTTCAATGATCAGTTCAAAGATGCTAAATGAATCTCATGGCCTTGAGCTGCGTAGAAATCGCTTGGAAAACGAAGAAGCTCTATTCACACAGTTTCAGCAAAGCCAGATTCATCCACAATATCGCAACTCCAATCGCGACATCAACTGGCACAGAAATCATAATGCACACAGCAGCGGCAGTTACTCGGCAAGAGCTCAGGTTTGTAAAGGCAGCCGTGGCTATCAAAGAGATTCATCATGCAACAATCAACGCAAAAACAATTGGTGCCTTGTTTGCGGGTCACCAGACCATCCTGCTCGACTGCGTTGCAATAAGTATATGGTACATAAAGAAAAAAGCAACGTTAATTTACTGACGAATGAAGATCACAAGATATCTGATACAACAGAGGATATCCATATCGCACTTACGGAGATATCGAACAAGATTGACAACAATCAACCATGGTATCTTAACTCCAAAGCAACCCGCCATGAGACAAGTAACAAAAAAAAAGTTTAGACTCATATACACCAAAAAAACAAGGCACCGTAATGACGATTGGAGGGGAGAAACACTCTATAGAAGGAATTAGAAGTGCAAAAATCTCTATCAATGATGGAAAAATAAAACTCGACAAGGTTCTTTAAGTGCCCAGTCTCAAAAAAACTTGATTTTGATAGGTTGCTTAGCAAAATCTGAAAAATTGATTGCATTCTCTAATCACCAGTGATGAATCATGAACAAAAACGATAAACTGGCAGTAGTAGGAGAACAAGATCAAGGAAATGGATTATATAGAATAAATGACGTATTTGCAATACAAGATGATAATGCGGTACAAACCACCAAAAAAATAATTATCAATGATTCGAAACAAGCCAAGCTACTGCATCGGAGGTTGGGCCACCTCAACTACGATAGCCTCTGTTACCTCTCACTGAATGGTAAGGTCAAAGGTCTACCTCGCATCAACTTTATGAAAGTCATCTGGGAACAGTGCTTTGCCAAAAAAAAGTATTGCAAAAGGTTTCCAAAAAAGTCAACTACTAGGGCAACAAGAATTCTATAGTTGCTATATGCTGATCTTGTCGAACCAATAAAAACACCATCTCTCAATGGCTTGCTATATCGTGCAATTTTTATTGATTTCTCAAGACGATCATGGGTGTTTTCTACACGTGAAAAATCGGAAACTCTACAACCATTCACTTAATTAAAACAACTCGCTAAGATTGAAATTAGACAAAAATTTGGCAATTTACAAACAAATTGCTACTGAGAATTTTGTTGGGAGCATTAAATGTAGCTAGCCCTCTCCATGTTATTTACTGTAGTCTATAGTATTTACTGTAGCTACAATGTTTGGAATGTAGTGAAGAGACACTATTCATCTTCTCCCCTTCTCTTTGTATAAGAGATATAACCCTATCAATAAACTCACTTCTTAATAGTGTATATTTACATATGTGATCATATTACTTCTAGCTACTCTTGTCTCTCTTTCTCTAAAGTATTTTCAACACATTATCAGCACGAGTGCTCTTATGCTCTAGTCTTAGTTTTTAAAAACTTATGTGCATTTTTTCCTTCATTTTTTCTTCAAAAAAGTTTTTCTTTCTTGTGTTGCTACTGTTGCTGCCAAACTACAGCTAGCTACCGCAAACTATCGTCAACTATTTCCAACTGCCACATCCTGCCATTGACTATCATCGATTGATGCATCCTAGTACCAGACTGCCATTGATTATTGTGGATTGATGTATCCTATTGCCAAATTGCTGCACCTTATCGTACCCTGTCAAAGTTTATTATAGACTCTTATTTTTGTAGAAAAATAATAATAAATAAATAAATAAATCTTTTTTACTATTTTTGATTTCAAGTTTCAACTTTATCATTCTATTTGGCTTTATATTTTAAGATGCATTTTACTCAACATTTTCTACTAAAACTTATATTTTTGTTTACAGATTTATTTATGATGAGTGCTTCAACATCTTCAACTGCCTGTATTATGTTTCCAATTATCACAACTACATTCCAACATTTTCAAGCTCTTCTATTTCCACCATTGATTGCTAATGGAAACAATTATCTATTATGGACAAAAATCACAAAAGCAAATTTATTTATAAAATAACTATCACATACAATTCTATTTAAAGAATCTCCTATGATAAGTACTTCAATTCCTATTCCTATCCATTGGAAAGCACTTCTTCTCCTTTGTCGATATCTTGTACTTACAATACAACATCAATATTTAGAAATGGAAGATCCAACTAAGCTTTGGAAGAATCTTAAATCTAGATTTGAACATCAAAAGACTATTTTCCTTCCACGTGCAAGTCATTATTGGACACATTTATGTATCTTGGATTTTTCAAATTTAAATGCTTTCAATAATGAAATATATCATATTATCTTACAACTATAATTATGTGGAAAAATCATCTCTAAAGAAGAAATGATTCAAAAAACTCTTTATATTTCCTTTCGCATCTGCTAAGCTTGCACAATAATATAAGAATATGAAATTTCAGAGTTATCTTGATCTCATGTCCTATCTACTTCTTGTGGAGAAATAAAATGAGCTACTCTTACGTAATACAAAAACTCATCCTATTGGAACTAGGATTCTAGAATCTCATGTACTTAATATTCCAAAGTCTAAGAAATAATTAAACAAACATGAAAAAAATACTCATAAGTACCATGTCAGTCATGGTTGTAACTATTTTCATCCATATAAAAAGAATAAATGTTCTACAATAAATTATAGTGGAAAAAAAAATCAAAGATGCGTTCTTACTATAAATGTGGAATAATTGGACATTTGGTATATGTGTGCTATACTTTAGAATACTTTGTTAAAATGTTCTAAGAAAATAAAATACTTTGAGTTGAGGTTCATAAAGTTCATACCATGGATGCGTCTATGGATTCAATTGGTGTTGATGATTTAGAAGCTTATATGAATGATAAAACCTCTAATGATGAATCAAATGATGAGCTCATTGATTCTACAATAATACATACTATCATGTGGAATAGATGATTGTTTATTGAAAAAACTTCAATTTAGCAAACTAAAAATTTGATGACTATGGCTGGGACAAATGCATTTTGTTTCTTTGAGGGAACAATAATGATAAAATTATTTGCGGGCTATATCATAAAATATAAACATCCAATGTTTGCATCCTCAACACCTCAGAGTTTGATTAGCTATTGAGATGTGTGTGCCAATAGTTATCACCTTTCAACTGCAATTCTAGATAGGCGGGAGATTTTGATTCTTGAACAAAACCATAAAGTTGTAGAAAAAGCCTTTGCTACAACAAATGGTTTATACTAGATTGTAATCCGGCCTCCTATTACATTTAATTTTGCATCATCTATGATAAAGAATTACATTTTTCTTTGACATGGATAATTGAGACATCCAAGATCTATATTATTTTAGAAGATAATTCTATTTATAACAGGGCATAATTTAAAACCTATAGATGTAAATTCTATGGAATTATGTTGTACATGTGTACAAGGCAAGATGATTGCTCGGCCTTTAATTTGGAAACTCCCACAAGAATTACCACCAATGCTTGAAAGGTTGCATTGTGATATTTGTGGTTCTATTAATCCAATATCTGGATCATTTTGTTATTTTTTAGTCCTTGTTGATGCAACAGACAAACAATCACATGTTTCATTATTATAATCTCAAAACATGGTATTTACTAATTTTATATCTATGCTTATTCATTTTTAAGCACATTTTCCTAATTATCCTATCAAAACATTTTATATAGATAATGCAAAAGAATTTGCATTAAAGTCCTTTGAAGACTATTGTACTACAATAGAGATTGAGTTGACATATTGTATTCCATATGAACATGCTCAAAATAGACTTATAGAGTCATTTATAAAGTATATACAACTCATTATCCAGCCACTTCTTCTTTATGTAAATTTACCTGCATCTATGTATAGTCATGTAATTTTGCATGCTGTAGCATTAATATGCCTCTGTCCTTCTTTTCTTGAAATTATTACACCACAAGAGCTCATTTCAAGTTGTATTCTAAATGTATCTCACCTATGGATTTTTGGTTGCGATACTTGGATTCTAGTATGAGAACATCAATAGCATACAATTAAACTCATCGACGAGAAGGCATATGTATTGGTTTTGATTCACCAAGCATTATTCATATAGTTGACCCATCAATTGGTACATTATTACATGCATGTTTTCAAAATTGTTATTTTGAAGAATGTATTTCCATCACTTCAAAAATGAGTGTTTAATTAACAAAGAAATATAGTACTTGTATTTGGAGCATCATATACATTTAAAATGAATCTTGATCCTAAAACATCTTTAACTGAAAGTGAAGTTACTAAGATTTTGTATCTAAAATAGATTGCAAATGAAATACATGATGGCTTCAATGATGTACCTCAAATTACAAGAATTCTAGTTAATGAGGCTCAGAATGAACTTGCTCATATTACAATATCACTAACAAATATACCTTAGATTAAAAGATCAGTAATTAAAAGGACTTATGGACTAGATAAGTAACCTTAAAAGAAGAAAGCTATAACATATGGTGATTCTAATATTATTTTTATAGAAGTTCCTACTAAACCTATAGAACCATCAATTAATAAGAATATGTCCATGCACATTATATCTTCACCTCATGCAACAAAAAATCTTAAAATTAGGAGGAATAAAACCAAGTTGATTACAAAATTATCTGTTCTATATTCTGCTACAAATGATCTTTGGAATAGACCATCTATTATAGTAGATGAATCATTTGCATTCATGATAGAAGGAGCTCTTTCTTACAAAAAAGAGAATCCTAAACTTCAAACCATTCAAGAAGCAATGCATTGCTTTGACTGGTTAAAATAAAAAACTACTATCAAGTATGTTTCTTTTCATAAGAGAAAAAACTTTCTTCCAATTGTAGACACTCTTATTTCTCACCTTATAGGATACAAGATGGTATTAGTACACAAGCAAAATGCTCAAGGTCAAATAACCTGCTATAAAAATTGACTTATTGGTCAAGGATTTATTCAATGGTTTGGCATTGATTATGAATCCACATATTCTCCAATCATGGATTCAATTACATCATTGGTCTTCAAATTATACATCTCACACATAATAGCATTTTTTTCTAGCAACTAACATATATTAGATAAATCTTATGGAGATTCAATATGATTGATACTTATCCATTGTCTATATCAATGGTTGGATGTAGTCGTGATAATCATAATCCATATCGTTTGTGGGAGAAGGATGAGGAAATATTAAGAGAGCATTATCCATATCTTGGAGCGATTGGAGCACTTTTATATTTAGCCACACCTAATTGACTAGATATTGCATTTGCAGTTAGTATTCTTGTAAGACACAGTGCATGTCTAACACTATGACATTGGAATGGCATCAAATATTTACTATGTTATTTAAAAAGTACTGAAGATTTGAGATTATACTACATACAATTTGCAGATCCAAAATTGGTTGGATATGCTCATACATGATATAAATCTGATATTATAACAACTAAATCTCAAACAAACTATATATTCTTAAGACATAGAGGTGCAATATCATAGAAATCATTGAAATAATTTATAATTGCAATTTCATCCAACCATGCAAAAATTATTGCCTTACATGAAGCATCTCGATAATGTATTTGATTGTAATCAATCAATAAACTCATTCAGACAATCTATAGATTTTCATATGATGATTCTCCAAGTATCTTGTATAAAGATAATAGTACTTGTATTACACAGATGTAAATTGGTTTTATTAAAAGAAATATGACAAAGTATATTGATCCAAAGTATTTTAGTTATATCCATGACTTGATTATTAATTCAATACTTAAGATCATTGGCATGTTGCAACTTACTTTTCTTGAGAAAAAAAAGTAATGAACTCTTCACATAATGTTGTATTCTTTTTCTTTCATCTATAGTTTTATCTTTAAATATAATAAGGTTCTCTTAGATAAGGTTTTAATAAGATAGTAGTTGTTGATCTTACAAGATTACAAAAAAATATAGATCATAATTCTATGCATATAAATATTATAACAAGCAAAGAGGAGTGTTGAGAGCATTAAATATAGCTAGTGCTCTCCATGCTATTTATTGTAGTCTATAGTATTTACTGTAGTTACAGTATTTGGAATGTAGTGGAGAGATATTATTTATCTTCTTTCCTTCTCTTTGTATAAGAGATATAATCCTATCAATAAACTCATTTCTTGTGTGTGTGGTTTATATATGTGTGTATATTACTTCTACCTACTCTTGTCTCTCTTTCTCTAAAGTATTCTCAACAACTATTTGAGTTCATGTCACTCAAATTTCAAAAGTTTTATGACAATAATGGTATCAAGAGGAAGTTAACTCAGCCATATATCCTAGTGCAGAATGGAGTTGTGGAGAGAAGAAATAAAAATAATTTTTGAGTAATCTCGCTGCATACTTATACAATACAAGTTCTTTGGCCACTTGTAATACAAAGCAAAGTACGCTACTAACTTCTTAGTCTATAGAAGCCTCACGTTTGCTAATCGTGGCCATATGAATGGTACTATCAAATCCATAAGATCATATTATCAAAAGATGTTGCATGTGACGAAAATAGAGTCAGATATCACCATATTACAAAACAATTGCCAAAACATATTATGTGACTCTGTTGCCCATATGATATAATGATGAAGCTCAAAGTTAAGATTTTCATCAAACTAATCATTAAGATATACTATTATCCAAAAAAACAAAATCCTCTCTCTATCAAGAAATAGGAACAAAATCCAACACACCCATGACTGAAGAATCTAGACAATATCAATACCTCCTTCAAGAACAAAGATCCAAGATAAGATTAAAAAATCACTTCATTTTTTTGGCAAAGCACTTTAAACCACAAGACTTTGAATAGATTGTTGAAAATTGCGATTATAAATGAGCTATATATGATGAAGTGGATTCCTTTCGATAGCTCATATACTTCTATATGCCTCAATGATATCACGACCTTTTATTTGCTTTGTTGTAAACACTCTTAGCCAATACACTCAATATCCATAGAATGGCCATTTAATTGCAAAAAAAAGAATTTGTTTCAAAGGAACTATTGATTTTAGCATATTTTTTTTAACAAACAACAACATCATCCTCGTAAGCTATAATGATGTTGATTACGGAAGGAATGTTAATACTAGACAGCCAATATTGGATACGTAATCTACTATAACAACTTATAGACATCTTAATTAAACCAATGGACATATTTACGTACTATTGTATACATGAATCAATCAATATATTATCAATATCTATCTCAGTTTAGCTATTCTCTTATATAATTCTTTGTAGAACTTCTATCTCTGAAGCTCTTGAATTTTGCTCCTGTAAAACCAATTACATTGGCCTTACATTCCTTCCATGAATCATAGATTTTTGGCCCAAATTTTACTTAGACAATGTAAAATTTTTGAAACCTTACTCTAACATATATAGATCTAGATACATTGAAAGTCCTTCAATTTTTTATTAATTTAGAGGGAGCTTCATTTTTGTTTTTACTTCTCACTAAAAATATGTACAAGCTCTCTAACAAATTTGTAGTAGAAGAAAAAACATCCACACATGCTCGACGCATTGTCAATACTACCATCTATAATCCTAGAAGAAACAACTTCCACTACAACAAAATGTTCAATGGATACAAAAACAACAAACAATGAATGAAGAAGTGAAGGATTGCTTACATTGTACAACTCTTCAACTTCTTGCTACAAACAATCCAGTATTACAAAAACTCTAAGTTCTAGTGTAATAGGGAGTGTTGAATAAAGCACAATGGAACTCATGCTAAAATTTAGTTTATTATAGAGTAAAAAATTGTTGATCATTAAAGATTGTATGATCATTTTTAGTGCCACTTGACTCTTCAAGTCTTGCAAACAACATACCATTAGAATTACTTATCATTGTGACATGTACTTTAGTTGACAAAAAGCTTAATATAACTATCTCTTGAATAAACTTCAACAACAATTGCTTGCTTGATTCAAGGTTCAATTCCATTCATAGAATGTGAATGTTGCTTCAAGTCGTTGAAGAAGCTTAGAGTCCCATATTCAATGGATGATGTATGATTTTGTCATAGAATCATCTATTGAATAACCACTTCATTCATTGATATCTCATCCATTGGATGGTAATGAATGTCGTTGGATTTCATTTGATGGATGTCCATTGAATGACGTTGTATTATATTTCTTTTTTTGGGTGATAATGTTGAAACCATTAATAATAGTTTAGGATATTATTGAAGCAAAATTTCTTGTGGTAAAGAATAAGACCTAAATAAATAATCAAATGCTTTTTTCTCAATTATTGAATTCACTTTTATTTTTTAACATAGATTTCTTAATAAATACTCACAATTGGACGATGTGGATTTTTATTTTATTTTGTGTTCGAATCAAAGGTTTGGATCATAGTGAGAAACTTCTTTTCACAATTAATTAGAGATTCAAAAGATGTGAATTTTATACAATTATTGAATTAAGAAGTTATTATTCTCTCAAGAATTAATAGAATATTTTTTAAAATTATATATATATATATATATATATATATATAGAGAGAGAGAGAGAGAGAGAGAGATCTATGTAATTAGTTGTATACTTACATGCATAGATTACACAATACAAATACAAAATGTACCTTGTTCTTGATTACATAATAAAATTCAAAAGTAATCTTTTATTAACTATTATAATTATTGATTTACCTTTACATCATTGAATTTTTTATTTACCATGAAAATACAATAAATTTCTACAAAATAATTATATTTTTTTAAATAATTAATTTTGGTTTTTTCAATATAATTTATTTTAGCCAAATATAAATACCAAATACAATTAGGAGTTTTACTGCTAGGAATATTAGACAATTATATTAAATAAAATATAATCTCCCTAATACAAAATATTCCAATTAAATTTTTTCCTTCTAATTTGTTTGAGTTTTTTAACTCTCACCTTTCTATCTTATCATTCAAGATCATCTGACTTCTATAATTGTTTTCTACAATCTATAAGTTTAATGTTTTTTCTATTATTTACATCTTGTATTAAATGTTTTAACAACTAAACCTCCATTAATTGTTAGTCAAAATAATGATCTTTTTCTTAAATATATATATATATTAGCAATCTCTATCACATCTTAAGTCAATTCTTGTTGACAATCCTCATATTATTGACAAATAATATGCAAAAGGTTAGAATTTTAATCTTTAAACAAAAAAATCCAAAAAACCCAAAAAAAAAAAAAAAAAAAAAAAAAAACTTAGGATGATTCTACTTTGAACATCCAAATTTACAAAGGAAACAAAAGCAAGTACAAGTAAACTTAAGTTTTCAATTGATGTTTATTTACGAGCAAGCTTCACCCTGTAACAAGATGCATTCTGGCCTTGGGTTTTGGAGTAATCAAAAAGTCGTTGAGGGATAATTCTTAATGCAAAAGATCTGTCATCCTTCAAAATTTATTACTTTAACATGTTCTACGAAATCAAAAAGTTCAGTAAAATTTACATTAACTTTTTTAACCCCAAGTTTTTTGGTTCAATTACAATTCGATTTTCCTGGGCATCTCGCATTTACAATTATTGTTTTCCTTTTTATGATGAGAAGCTGTGACATTAAAGTTACATTGTCTATGCATTTGTATTTATTAAATGAAGTGAAAGATCCCACAACTGGGATTTGAAATTACAAGTGTCACATTACCAACAATCCTGAATGAGAGTGACGTCATAGCAGGTAACAGCCCTCATTAAAACTAAGACGAAAGAAGCGACAGTAACAGTAGAAGTGTTCGGATGTGAACTGTGAAAGGTCGTAGTCATCACCCTTAAAAACAGTGCCGAGAGTAAAGAAACAGATCACAGTAAGGATTGAATTATGTATAAACAACCCGAGAAGACACTAACGTTGCTTTCAGGTTATCGTTACGAAAATCCTATTACCATTCAATGTTTTAAGTACATGGTTCTGTTTAGTTAAATGGACTCATGGGGCTCTAACTTCTCTGTGCAATATTAATTAGTAAATTGAGGTGACTCGCATAAATTGCAATTCAACCGCTATAACATGCATACATAAATGATTGTAGGTGAAAAAGAAAGATTTTGCAACTCGTTTTCATTATCTATTAGATTCAAGGAAAGTAACAAATCAAACATCACCACAGAAATCTGAAAGGTGTAATGGGACACAGCATCCGTAAATCAGCCGAAATTGATCTCCAGCCACCTGGATGAAATGTTTCATTTACTCAATTTAAAAAACAAAGTTTCTAAACCTTGAAACCTCTGCTGTTACGACGACCACGAGCCTTCTCAAACTTGCGGCCCTTCGAACGCACGTAGGGTTTAGCGTGACTTTGTGGTACACCAGGTGCTCCGAAGTGCTTAACTGCCTCACGAGCATTCTTGGGACCCCGAAGAAGAACCTAAGTTGAGAAAGACAAAAGTAGAATTGGTACACTCAGTAGGTGAAAGGAAAAACCTTACGTGGATGAGCATACTATGCCAACCTACCCACGAGCACAACGCAATTCTAAACAAATTACAGTTTCGGACAGCTAGGAAGCATTTCAGGAACTACCTGATGAGTGCAGCGATAAAGTTCTCAACACAGCATAGACCCATCAATAAATAGTATTTAACCCGTAAATAGACTACATTAGCACACACAACTTACAGTATTAGCACCAGTTGGTGCACGCAGTGCAAGCTGATCGAAAGTCAAACATTCCCCTCCAGCCTTCACGATGCGGGCACGAGCGGTCTCGGTGAAGCGCAAAGCGCAAACCTTCAATGCGGGAACCTCAAACTGCCTGACGTCGTCAGTGATGGTTCCTACCAACACAGCAATCTTGTCGTCCTACATACACGAAATCGGAGGACAGTTACAAAAGATGATTTTGCTCGTGGGTGCCAAGGAAGAAGTTGGTGCTCTACAGCAGCACACAATGTCGAAGGCCGTAGGCAGAATTCACTTAGGAAGGAATAGTTGACTACCTAGCAACGAAACCCTAGGATTGTAGTTGCGAAGTAGTACCTTTCCAGCCATGTACTTGACAAGGCGGCTCATGGAGAGAGGAGCCCTGTTGATTCTGCTCATGAACAGACGTTTCAAGACGACGCTGTTGAAGGGAGCATCTGTCCTCCTCACCAAAAACCTGTAGAGCTGCTTAAGGAAGAACCTACTGTTAAGATTCCGCGTTGCAATAACATCGTATTGCAATACCCTAGCACGTTATGAACTGTAAAACGTAAACGACCGAAAATTGGACAATGAGTCTAACCCTAATCTCACAGCTGAAATGCAGGGACCGTTGCAGGGCAGCAGACATAGCAATTACAGTTGAAACATCGTAAGCGGACTAGCATAACGCATGCTGAAGCAGCTTGAAGAAAAGAGGTGTGCTACTTTCCAAATAATTACGCACTGGAGTTTGCCTTTCACGACTCATGAGAACAGCAACACACGTCGACTCAAGATATATCTCAAGCGAAGTCAATACAGAATACAGAAGCATACCTTCACAAGAAGCTTAAGGTAGACATTCTGGCTCTTGGGAGCAGTACGCTTGGTTTTCTTGTTGCGACCACCGGCCTTCAAGTCGATACCCTATTCGTGGAGGAACAAATGCGAAACAAACCGTCAGCAGTTGACACAATTCCACGAAAACTGCATCCGTGTTTGGGTTCTTTGCAAAACTAAAATCTGACATTCTCTACTCGGGGGAAAAAAAAAAAAAAAAAAAAAAGAGAGAAAGAACGGCGGCCGTGTTGAGGTCACAGAAGCAGAAGCGTTACCATGGTTGCCGATGAGTCCGAGCCCGCGAGTAAGGAGCCCTGCGATGGCGTTGGGGACTCGGAAAGAGAGGCGATCGGTACTCCAGCCCTCGAGTAAACCCTGCGGAGCCCCAAACCCTAAAATGGTTTCCAGCCGTCCGATCCTCGGTTCACTGAAGGCGTTGATCTAGGGTGTGGAGTAGTTCATTGCGCTGGTGTTCTTGCAGCCGCGATGGAATCTGGTTCCCCACGTTCCCCGAAAGCGTTCTACTAACGTCAATGCATGCAGAAACGTTTTTGGCTTTCAAGCTTAAGCTCCACGAAAAAAAAGCTTGAGAAATGTCCCCATTTTTGCCATTATTTTGTTACCGATTTGTTACCGATGTGTGTGCAGAATCGGTTAATTTTTTCTAGGCTCTGATTAATTTTTTAGATCCAATAGTGGGGTCATGTGTATTGACTGACACATTTTGATGGATTTACAAATTAAAGTGAAAAATAAATTACAACTTTACCTCAAAGACAAGGGTTTTGATTAAAATCCCATTGGGTTTTTATCACCTCTCCATGAATTTTTAACCTCACAATTAAAATATGTGCTGATTTAATACACAATATAAATTGTTTAAAATGAATAAAGAAGAATGTTAAATAGACCTAGGCTTTTACTAAATTTACTAGCCTTACTAAAACTAAATTACTAGCCACTTAAACTAAATTTACTAGCCGTACTAAATTTTAAAATGACATTTAGATTCATTTCTCCACTACTTGATCCAAAACCAATGAAAAACAACCACATTCATTATGATTACCACATTCTTCATTGTGAGTAGGTTGATTTAGTAAAACTTAGGTCTATTTAACATTCCCCTAAATAAATATCTAAATAATACTACTATATTTATTTTTTTGATACTATGGGTAAATCCAACTTTAATCTTTTGATCACAAACACCACTTACAGAGCTATTTGTTTTGTAATACAATAGAAGCAATTGTAAAAATGAATAGGTTGGAGGTGTAGTGAATGCAAAATAACAACAGAAACTGTAAAGTACTACAGATAATTTCAATATTACCACTATCCTTGTATAAATAGACTGTGATTAAAAAAAAAAAATCAACACATGTGGTTATCTTAGTTTAAATGAATTTTTCCACACAAATAACATATGTGATGATGAGAATGTTTTTATTTATTTGGTTTTTCTGATATTTACATTTGGTTCAAATTTAAAGCATGTTTAGCTCTTAATTGCTCTCAAACAAAGTTTTACCTCTATTGTTAATAAGCTTCCCAAATGCCAGTCACTTTTTTGCAAGAGTAAAAAAAACATTCATGGAAAAAAAAGGAATATATATATATATTGAAAGATAAAATATATGTTCTACAAGTATTGCACAACAATCAATCAAATTTTAATTGGATTCTGATTAAGTACATAACTATCATTTGTGAAATTTGTAGTTACACATACATTCTTGGTTGTACATCATGGCCTTTAGAATAATCTTATTTTTCAAAAAATATTGTTGCTATATTGAAAAGAAAAAACAAAATCCTCTCCTGACAATCCTGATTTTTTTTCCTGTGAACAACTCAATATAATTATAAAGAAGATTGATAATACTTGCCAGAGGATGGTAAAATCTTACTCGTTCACAATGCATACTATTACGTAAGAATTATTTTAATGCCAGTGTTTATTGATGAATAACAAGATAACTAGTGATAATTGTTGTATTATTTGGGTTGTAGATGATGAATGTTGCCTCTATTCATATAATCGCGGTGTCTATCAATTGTGCATTGTAGAAACTTATAGGCTGCTGTGATGCATTAAGCTAGTTTCCATAGTAGACAGCGCGGCAATAAACCACCACTAAAGATTTCATGAAATAGTCCAAAATTACTTAAAAACACACATACACACTTTGTAACTGACTATCAAGCATTTGCATAACATACCCAATCTCTGTACAAAAAAAATACTCTTCCATGTCAATGCCTTTATGTCTAATACACAAGTAGGGCTTCACTGTGCCTTTCAAGCAGCACATGGTACTAGCAACGAGCTTCAATGCTCTTCAATGGCAATCCATGCATTGCTCTGACTCCACAGTGTCAACTTGTCGTTTCTGAGGAGTTCCTGCTCCATATTGTCCATGGAGCACATGAGCTCTCATTACTCGGATTGCAACGTTGAGTGGGGAATAACTGGAATACGAGTTTGCGGAATTCTCAATCGGAAGAAGGTATTGCAGAAAATGTACACAGCGATGTAGAGAAAAGTAAAGAAATCAGAGTTTTTAAGATAAAAAATTGCGCTTTGCTTCCTAAAGAATTCGTGAACATGGAAGATGCTTGACCCTCCGCCTATGTCTCCCCATAAGCTTCCGTTCCGAAGGCCGACTGGGCCATCGAGAATTGGGGTTGTACCGACGTCGGTTCCGTTTCTTCCTCCTGCAGCTTCCTCGTGCTGCTATGCCTCCTCCAAGTGCACGGTAGAGCTGCACCCACATAGGAGCATTGGCCCTCTCTTCAGGAAGGGGCTGAGGTAGACTTGTCTGAGGGTCGCTCGGTTCAGCCACTGCTGCCAGCATTAGCAGCTGCGGGAGGGCGAGAAGAAACCCTTGGAAGTAGCCACTAGTGTGGGAAAGGGGGTGGTTGTATGAGCGGTGGCGCAAGAACTCCGGCTGCAGGGAGTCTGAAATCGTCCAACGAAACAATGAATGTGCATGCTCTACGCGGTTGAGATCTCCGACGGAATTATAAAACTGGAAACCTCATCTGGAATTTACTGGAATCGTCCTAGTGCGAATCATTGAGAATCACTGATTTTTTTTAAACACAGTAAAATGGAATAATTTTTTCCTACGACTTTTTCCACTGAAGAGTAGGGAGGAGCTTTTTAAGTTCACAGAAAAAGACTTACTGCCTTCACGCACTGCACGCTGTGACACACCGGTATTGACAATAGCCTCCTCGGATTTCGTAACACGGACAAGCTCATCTTTGAGGTTCACGTTCTCCATCGACGTCGCTGCCACGGCTCGCTGTAGCTGTACAACTTGCGCCGTCAAATTCTGGCACCTAACTTCAAGCTCCTTTATATGAGATTCTTCCCAGTCCTGAGATTGAGAGGCGGCATCCCTGCAAGTCTCGAATCTGAATATAACATCATAACGTGACTGGCAGTTAGTGCTACTTCAAATTCCCGCCCAAAACTACAAACAGAAGTGGACCCAGGTGCACACGCAATTCACGAAACAAATTCATTTCTTTCGTAGCATCGGGCAAAAGTTTACCAACGATACCCAAAACCACAGACAGTGAAACCAAGACAACGCACCTCCGAACAAATTCAGGATCATCGGGATTGCACTGCTGGCCGGAGGGAGCGCTCCACACAACACCCAAGGAGGAATGCGTTGCGGCAACAGATTCGGAGGCAACAGGAGTAAGAGAAGAGAAAGAAGAGGACAACGCAACCGTATCAGCATTATCACCACACGAGGCAGACAACGCAAACACCTCTACATGAGGAGAGACAGACTCGGAAGCGGAAGAAAGAGAAGCTGAAGCCATGGCAGTTTCTCGCCACCGCTCCTCGTCACCGCTATCAATCTCAACATTATCATACAGTGGCGAGAAATCAACCCAGGTCGAAGAGTCATCAACGAAAGCCTCATCAAGGTCGAAATCCAAGAGCTCCATTCCTGAGAGAGCTGTCTTGCAAAATCTGACTATGCATGAGGAGTTTCCATCAGGGACGAAAAACCCACAAAGAAACGAACACAACGTTCAGTGCAAGCGTCAAGAAATTGGTGACGAGGGGCAGAAACGGCTGAAATCCAGCTTCAATCGGCAGAGATTCGACGAGGCAGACAGCAGGCGTTGGAATCCCAGCTTTGTATGCGCAGGCTTCATTCTTCTGCGGCGGTAGACGCGGACGCGCGGCGACGTCAGAAGCGACCAGTAGCGTCGGGATGGACCTGTGACGACAGTTACGTCAAGCTTGCTGAGTTGGCACTACATCAGCCAATGACCGCGCGGTCCAAAGTTGTGAGCCTTCCCGCGTTTTATTGGTGCGTAAGAAAGGTGCCAGCTCAGACTTCCTTCGTCTGACGTGTACTGAGAACGATGTCCCATTTTATTCTAATGCTTTCGTATTTTGTTTTTTTGTAAGTACCCACCTGTAACGCATATTATGTAGAGATTATTTGTGAATTATATCACATCTATGTAAACATATTATATGTCATCCATGTCTGCTGTAAATGTACACAATTCATAATTAATTGTTCATCAAAATTTTCTTTTTTTTATTAGTTGATTTTTGTTTGAACCATTGAAATATAAGTAGTCTCTGAATATAATTTAATAAAGGATACTTTAATGACATGTAGTATTTTGAATTTCATAAAATCTACTTCATATGGTAAAAAAGTATCATTGTTGAAAAGTGCATGCTAACATAAAGTATCAAAATAAGAAATCTTTTAATGAATAATATATTGGGAAACATTAATCTATATAAATCAAGTTTAAGAGATCAAAAGGAATCAAGTTGATTTTATTCACGAAATATGTTAAAATGATGTAGATAAATAAATAAAACACATGTTTTTTAAGATTTTTTTTTTTTTTTTAACCCTATGAGGCTTTTGTATATGAATATAAACCACATGTTTTTGAATTCAAAGTTCTTATGTGTATTCAAATAAATAAATAAATAAATAAATAAATAATATATATATATATATATATATTAAAGAATAAAATTCATTTTTTTTATGTCATTCTATTGTATTGAATTTGTATATATTATATCATGTAAGAGATAGTATAAAAAATATAATTTGATGTAAACATCATTCATTTTATCTTTTTTCTTAAAGAAATAGAGTTCAACATTGTCTTACAAAATTTAAGTTTTAAAAATAATTGTTACACACAACTTGATTGTATAGCTTAAATAAGATTATTTTTGCAAAAGTAATATTTAAGAAATGAGATAAAGAATCAGCTATATTACAATGTAATAAAATATTGGAACAGAAGTTTTAAAACACAAATAACTTCAAAAAGTCTAATACTAAATAAGATTTATAAATAAGGATAAACATGGTCTTTGTCTAAGCTTATAGTAAGTTGCTAAACGAAATAATCTAAAAAAAAAAAAATCTAAAACCTTAACTAATTAACAATAAAACATTAATTTAACATTTCTTAGATTTGGTTTCTGTTTTTTAAGAGAAAACTTTTTATTTATATTTTTTAATGTGACTACTACTTTTTTTACATTAGAAAACCAAAAGAGAATGGAGGGCGTAATGGAAAAGTATTAAAAAATAGAAAAAGAAGCCAAATTGTGCATATCCAACATAAATAAAAGTTTCTACATACTGTTAATGCCAACAAATCACTCTCAGTTAAGCAATACTTCAAAAAACAACTCTCTCCTGTGTAGAGATATAGGCTACCCCCCATACCTATTACTTCTCCAACCCTAATTTTCTTTCTTTTGGACCTGCAGATTAAATGTGTGCATTCACTAGCAGCTTTGTAGGAGAGTCTGCTGGAATCACTTCAGAGCCTCAATAGATTTATGACCTTTTGCACACTATTGCACAAGCCAATTTTTTGGTCGTGTAGCAAATTTGTGGATTATACAACTGTTATAAGGTTGTGTTGCCACAAGGCCTCAACATTTGTAGCCATAGCTGAATTGTTATTGGGTACATGAGGCAAGATGTCTGTATTTGCTCACTATTGGGGAATTTGCACTTCTTCTACTTCTTATTTCTATCTTAATTTTCTTACAAAGACATCATGCTGCACAAATTAGGGTATAATCCAACAATATTTTTGGGAGTAATGTTTGGATTCTTTTAAGTTTCTAAACTTGTATTTGGCATACTCTCAAGTAAATTCCTTTGACAAAGATTCTTAATTTTGTTGTTTAGGTACTTTACATTTATTCTTAGCACCAAAATGTACTCAATTCCTTTTTGTCTTTTGGATAGTCAATAAATATTTCATCTTCATTCCCTTCTCCTATTCCTCAATATGATCTATTCCAATAAGAAACAATCATGTCAAAGTTAAGTTTTTAGAATTTAAGTCTAAATTGCATTAATATCTAACTTCACATTTGATTTGCCACAATGATAGAACCAAATTGTGTACTCTCAAATAACTAATGCACTTTGTTTCTACATGCTACTAAATGTTGTCTTAATAAATATATATTAAGTTTTAATTTTCCGCTCATTTTTTATAGAAAAAATTGTCTTAAAGGTGAGGGAGTTGCTCATGATCCACTACTGAAGCTATTTGTTATTAGATATTTATAACAAGTATATATTGGTCAAGTAATAATAACAATACCAACAAATCATATTAGATATGTATGAACATCAAATTTTTTGAGGTATATATATTTTTTTACATTCATTTATTAATACTATAGAATAAGATCAACAATCATTGCATATTCAATCATATTTCTCACTATTCTATATTCATTAAATGAGTTACTTGCTTAGACATACATAAAAAAAAACCTTAAGCATTTATATAGTTGTTTATTCTAGATTATCTTGATAATCTTGGAGTATAAATAGAATTTTGTTGTTGTATTATAGTTTAGTAAAGAGTCAAATTAGCCATTGAATTAAGTTGGTATTAATGTAGTATTAATTTGTAAAACAAAACAACCATATATTGTAAGGAACAAAATGTAGAATTCTTGTCTGATTCATTACATGATGTGATTCAATATAATTACTTCTGCAATTGTAAAAAGAATATCTATAATAAACAAACATAATAAAGGCTTCTAAAATATCATCATCTACTAAGCAAAAAATAGCTTTAGATGAGAATAATCTCTAAAGTATATGTGAGATTTTCAAATAATATGGCCAAAGTGGAAAAGATATTATCAAACCATATTCTCAAGATGTCCATAGATAAAAACCCCATTATATCTAATAGATGTATAAATGCATCTATATACCATCAACACAATTGATTGAAACTATATACTATTCTTACAATAGCTTTGGATTGAGATGTGAATCATCGCATGGATCTTAAGTATCTCACACTACTCAATAGAATGTCGATGCAAAATTTGTTTGTACTAAAATAAGGATTTTATGTTCCTCTCTATAATACAAAGTCATACTAAGTTTCATTAAAAATTATAAGACATATATAATCTAATGAATAGAAAGATCAACCATTTCAAGTTTCTATCTTAACAAGAGCTAATTTGTTGAAATTTCTTCATTGATAGGATTTGTGCACTTAAAAACAAGTTTTAAATGATCTACTTCAAACTTTGCCACATATTATACAACTTGTAGGGAATTAAAATTTGAGTGTTTGTCTTTTATATCATTTATATCCCAAAAGAACCATGTTTAAAGAAAGCAACACATAATGCAAAAGATGCTTTTATTTTTTTTGTTAGCAAAATTGGTGTTGCAATAACCATCATACACATTAGAATTTTGGTGCATATATTTGAGCTTTAAGTTACAAATAATTACAATACATAAAGTAATAACAAAAAAAAAAAAAAAAATCATTTTTGGCTTGGCTATTTGAACTTATTCATTCAATTTATTATAAGTTGAGAAAAAGTTTTATATAAATAATCTAAAAATTATATTTAATTAATTAATTTATTGAATCAAGTATAATGGCTATACAAGATTGCTAATAACATGGTTTAGAAAGATCTTTAGTTTTATAAGGATGATTTGTTAAAGGTGTGGAATGGGTTCATTAGGTGAGGAGAGTAAAAATCAATAGATTATTAACCTACTAAAGAACTTAATTCTGAAGGAGCTTATCAAAAAGAATTATAAAAAAAAAAAAAAACTCTTTTTTATTAAAAAATCACCCATTTTGAGCACAAATACATATCATTTGGAAGTTAGTTCCTTCTCAAAGACATATATCAATTGGTAGTCTAATTTGCTAGAGTCATCACATCTTTAATACTCACCCATAATGTTCACAAATACATCTTCATTGTTAATGAATTAGATAAATGATTTCAGACTTTTTGTTTGTTTTATGTATATTCATCTATCTACCATTAGAAAATGTGAATTCCCTTAAATTTTTCTTTTCCATAATCTATCTTGTTTGCTTGCTTCATTATTTTCTTTGTTTCAAAATTTCCTTAACTATCTTATTCTGGATTTTTGAGGTTGACATATGTCAAACAAACAATCCTTTTGATTTTATATGATTATTTAGGTGTGAAATATTCAACAAGCCAAAATATTACTCCATTTTTGGCAGTTATGCTTATTGTTCTTACTTTCTATGAACTAACAAAATCTGAGTAAGATTATACAATCTGCAGATGTGTATGGAAAGTAATAAAAATAATAAGATTAGAAGAATAAATCATTCAAAAAATACAATTTGGGTGTTTTAATTGTGGATTTGGGAAATGGGCCATGAAGGAACTGTCTAGAACAAATGTGGCAAAATCACTTTTTCAAATGTTTGTACCATCATAAATGTTTGTTTCTACATGCTCTAATGTTTTCCTGTATTTTAAGATATAAAATGGTATTAGTGTGGGCCATAGAGTAAGGATGCTTCATGATGCAGTTTTATCACTTGTCAGTCCAAGGATGAAGTTTCAAAGGATTTTTATTAAAGAGAATTAGCATCCTCCTCCTCTTTGGACAATGGATTCACCAAAACATTTGCACATAGAGTGCTCATTCTCATTTTAAGACTCACTAAAGTTTACTCTGCAGAGCTTACTCTTGTTAAAACCCTTCTCGCGGAGGCGGAAGGGGCGTTGCGACGGCGCAAACGTTTCGGTGGCATTCTAACAACGGAACGAGGCGATAACAAGCACTAAAAATGGAATCGTCAAGGTCGGAAGCGGAAATGGAAAGATGGTAAAAGCTCTCCCAGTGGAAGCACCCATCCCTTTGCATCAATCAGCAATCGTGGCGCTGCGCGCCAATGACAATGCGGATTCCAATTGCGGAGGGCTCGTGTTTCGGAAGGATTGGCCCTCTGGACCTGCAGCCTCTTTGCCTTAATCATCACCTGTTCTCGTCGGTTGCCTGCCTGCCTGCGTCGCACGACTCGGCGCAAAGAGCGAGCAGGTAAGAAGAAAGGCGCAGTAAGAAAAGCCCCTCTCACAGCAAAGCATCCAGTGCTCTTCCGCGACGACAAATCCGTAATTTGTTGCTGTGCGCAATGCATCTACCCCCTGCGCACCTTCCCCTCCCCCCCCCTCGCCTACATCCCACACTTGTGTTATCACTTTCTCCATCTGCAGCACCTCACCTACACGACAAGCACGGTCGAATCCTGCAGTCTTCAGGGTTTGTTGTCCCGCAGTGTTGCTGTTCGGCTCATGATTCTCCTGTCTCCTGGTGTTGGATTTTTCGCAACTCAGCGAGTTCCAGGAGAAGCTTCCGAGGGGGACAATCGATCAGTCGGGTTGGTAATGGGGAGGATGGCGTGGAGGTGAGAGGGGTCGTGTGAATGTAACTCTGCACGATAAGTTCAACGAAGGTTTCTGGTGCCCGTGTCGCAATGGAGGGCGTGACGATTTCGTAGGGAGTTAGTCGCAACCGAATAACTCTTCTGGAAGGCAAGATTAGTCCTGCTACTCACATCCCTTGATGAGTTAAATTAGGGGAACACGAGTGAATGCTTCAAAGATTGTATAGGAATGCGGTAGTTGTTTTGTTGCAAGAATGCAGCAAAGAAACCACCTAGGTCTGGTGAGGTCGGGCGAGCTTAGTTTGGATTACGCTCTTGCGTATTCAGTAGATGTGAACCCATGATTGGGCTGTTGGGAAACAAGCATTGTCTTGATGAAGAGATCAATAGACATCTGCAGTGGATGTCCTCAACACCGACGTTGTAGTTCCTATCTCTAATTGGAGTACTTCGGAAGTCTCGTCGTGGTGCTCAGAAGGCTGGTGATTGCAACGCATGTAGTGTTTTTTCGATTTTTGATTTTTAAAGCGGTTCTTCTTGTTTTGAATTCCATGTAGGTGAGGAGTCATGGCAAGCGATGAGCGAGAAAGCCGCACTGGGCATGGAGAGGTAGTGCCCCTAGTGCACAAAGTGGAGGTGCCCCCAAAACGAAATGTCTTCCAAGAAATCGGGTCAGAATTGTGGGAACTTTTCTTCCACGATGCACCTGTCGACCAATTCAAGGGACAGACCAAAATGAAGAAGGGCATTCTGAGTCTCAAATTTATTTTCCCTATTCTTGATTGGATCCCCAAATACAACTACAAAATGTTGATTGCTGACATCATATCTGGGTGCACCATTGCAAGTTTGGCAATTCCACAGGTAGGACAAAATCATCGTTTTCGTTTTGGAATTTCATTGCTGCCTGCTAGCACCAATTTGAACTCTCATCTAATAGTATCCCTTGTGGTGGTTGATGCAATTGTAGGATCTAGGTTATGCGAAGTTGGCTGGAGTTCCACCTGTAAACGGCTTGTGTAAGTTTTGCCTTCAATTATTATTTTTCTTGAATCGTCTTTCTTGGTTTTATTGCAAATTGGAGTCTGAACTTTCTTTTGGTGGGGTTGTGTGTGAACAGATTCTAGTTTTGTCCCTCCTTTAGTCTACGCAGTGTTTGGAAGCTCCCGCGACATAGCGATTGGTCCTGTTGCAGTGGTGTCGCTTTTGATGGGAACTTTATTGAAGCAAGAGATTGACCCTATTCAGGATCCAGTTAATTACTTGAAACTTGCTTTTACTGCGACTTTCTTTTGTGGCATTTTCCAGGCTGGGTTGGGCGTGTTTCGGTCAGTCTCTCACTTTTTCTTTTGCTATTGCTTGGATTTTCTTTCTCTTGTCTTAGGACGGATCATGTTCACAACGTTTAGTTTTTCGAGTCCTGTTTGATTGCTTAACAAACGAATATTTCTCACTGAACAGGTTGGGATTCGTCACCGAGTTTCTCTCCCATGCCGCCATTGTAGGCTTCATGGCTGGTGCTGCCATTACCATTGCTCTGCAGCAATTGAAAGGATTGCTCAATATAACCAACTTCACCACAGACACAGATTTCGTTTCGGTCATGAGGTCTGTTTTTGGACATATCGATGAGGTAATCCTTGTTCTAATAGCTAACGCTTGTGAAATAATGAGCATGCCACTGGGTTTTAATATAACATACGTCTAAAGTCTTGCTTGAACGTGGACTTGTAGTGGAACTGGCGATCGATTGTGATCGGGCTTGCCTTCTTGGCATTCCTCATTACTACTAAAACAATGGTATGTCTTCTACACAATTACTACACTGCATCGTAAAAGAACAGAATTCATGATTTAGGGTTTAAGGTTTATGTATTCAATCCCTGTCTGCTGCTTAATCTTCGAATGATCTTCAGGCTAAGAAGAAGAAGAAACTGTTCTGGGTGTCGGCCATTGCTCCCTTGACTTCCGTGGGTCTATCCACTCTGTTCGTGTTTCTCACAAGGGTCGACAAACATGGTGTCAAGATTGTGAGTTTCTGGATTTTGCAAAAGCTTGTCATCTTCGCATCTTCAACAAACGCACTATCAGTTTGTAATGTTGAATTCACGGTGAGTATGTAATTCTTATTTCAGTGGGTTATTTTCATCGTTTGGAGTGCAGGTGGGTCATATCAAGAAGGGAATCAACCCCGTCTCTATCGGTGATATATTTTTCTCCGGTTCCCTTGCTGCAGCTGGTGCGAAGGTGGGTCTAATTGCAGCGATCATTGCCCTCACAGAAGGTGTTGCAATTGGACGAACTTTTGCGGCGCTGCGAGATTACCACATTGATGGCAACAAGGAGATGATTGCCTTCGGAGTCATGAATCTATGTGGCTCTTTCACTTCCTGCTATGTCGCTACTGGTATGTGATTCTTTTCACTAGAACGGTAGATTTAAATTTCTCATGGAAGTAGAGTACCAATTGGTTTTTGTTTCTCTATTTTTGGCTTTCTGGTAGAATTACTCGATTTTACATGTTGTGTAATATTTGAATATTGGTGGTGGCAGGGTCATTCTCAAGATCGGCTGTGAACTACCAGTCGGGGGTGTGCACGGCCATGTCCAACGTTATAATGGCCATTGTGGTGCTCGTGACATTGCTGGTGCTCACCCCCTTGTTCAAATACACACCAAACTGCATCCTTTCTGCCATCATTATCTCGGCTGTGCTCTCACTGATAGACTTGAGGGCTGCATTGCTCATTTGGAAGATTGATAAGTTCGACTTCCTTGCTTGCTTGGGTGCTTTTGTCGGCGTTTTCTTCGTCTCTGTCGAAATCGGACTTCTCATTGCTGTAAGTTTTTTGTATTCTCTATCTTTTATATTTGTAGTTCTAGCATCCGTTTTCTTGGTACTGGCACGAGAACTGACATCATCCAATCTTGAAAATTCAACAGGTGTGTATCTCTTTTGTCAAGATTTTGTACAATGTAACACGCCCCCACACTGCTCGCCTAGGTAACATTCCTGGTACGAACGTGTACCGAAATGTAACACAGTATCCCAATGCCACACTTGTGCCCGGCATCCTCGCTATTCGGGTGGACGCGGCCATTTATTTCTCCAACTCTAACTACATCCATGACAAGATCCTTCACTACCTTGAGGAGGAGATGCAGAGGCTCTCCAAGTCGGATGGCGCTCCGATTAAGTACCTCATTGTGGACTTGACCCGTAAGCCCCGAACCTTAAACTATACCTTGCTAAGTTTGATTCTTCATGGTGCAATGTTTAGCACTCGTGTTAGGCGCATTGACAATAAGTGAGTTCAATTCTTGTTGTGCAGCTGTTACAAATATAGATACTAGTGGGATTATTGCCTTCGAGGAGCTGGAAAAGACTCTCAAGCGAAAGAACATCCAGGTATTTGTTGGTCATGTGCAACCATAACAACTGTGCTGAGAGAATATTTTTCAACTTTCAACGAGCTGCTGTTTTCCTCCATTTTGTTTTGTTTGTTTTGTGTATTTTGTTTCTTTGTTTTTTTGTTTTGTTTTGTTTTGTTTTGTTTTGTTTTTTTTTTTTGATGCGCAGAGATGAGCATCTGAAGGGAACTCCTTGTTTACTTGGCTTTTGGTGTGCGTTTGGTTGGCAGTTGGCGTTCGCGAATCCAGGAGCTTCAGTAATCATCAAACTCGACGACTCCAAATTCCTGGCGCACTTAGGCTCCGAGTGGGTGTTCTTCACAGTGAGCGAAGCGATTCAAGTTTGCACCATGCTGCTGAATCAATCTGCATCCGAACAAGTTTGATTCTTAAAGTTTTCAGACGCCTATCTAGTGGGCGAAGCGAATCTCCACATTGTTTCAATCCAACGGAGCTCACGTCCAAAGCTTTTCAACAAAGAATTCGAAGCAAGCGGACATATGTTACACGTAGAATTCGTGTAGAATTCTGGTCTCCGTTCCCTTCCGCAAATGTATGGTTTGGTTGGTAACAACTGAAACGAGTGTAATTGACATGGTTCTTTCAACAGAACCTTATCTCTGCCAGCTTAATTTGTCTCGCGTAGTTGGGCTTGAATTCGTATTACTCTTAGATTCTTGGACTATTATGTGCAACGCGTATGAGATTGATCAAATAGGAAGGATCCATTGCTCGAGACGCCAAGAGAGCGAGAGTAACATCCTCCAGTTCCGTCGTAACTCAGTGTTTGTTTCGTCGTTGCGATTCCACGACTTTCACCCGAAGGCGAGAGGAACAGCCTTCCCTGTGCCTGCTGCCTGTTTTTTAACGCATTGAAGGAGTTTCGACTAGGGCTTGTCCTAGACTGGTACTGCCGCTCTTCCTCCCAAGCACGGTTGATCTTCGCCTTGATCACGTAGCTTCCGTCGACATATTCCGTTGCATGCATCGATAATCGGAGGGGAAATCTGTATAATCTGTGGTCATACACCAAGCAACTCTCCAGAGACTTAACCGCTATTTTACTCTCCGAGGAGCTCTCCTGGTGGACATCGACCCCCCTGCCACCTTCTGACAATACCTGAGAGTTTGAGAATTTGAACAAATGCTCTGCGCTTGTGGTCAAGTTTCCCAACGACGACAGCAGCCATCCGGAGTACTCGACCACCCTCGACGTCTCCATAAGGAACGTCCCATCAAGCTCCATAAATTCGGACTTCGTCGTCAGGAAGGAGGTCGAGGCAAAGTGGTGCACCATCTCCCCTCTTGTGGCTTCTACAGATTCGTCAACCCAGACATGCAAATTCACCCCCAGCAACCAGGACGGTAGCGCATTCGTTACCGACACTCCAAACTTGTGCCTCTCACCGTCCACTAACGTCCCTAGAAACGGCGTGATATCCACATCATATGAAGGCAAAACAAAGGAGCCGATTCCTGAGACGGGCCGCCAAAAGTATGGGTTCACCCCACCGGTATGAATCACCGGAAATGGATACACCACCCCCGCGAGCAACCCATCGACAGTTACCAAAATCTCCCGGAAGGCTCCATTACCCGCCTCATCAGTCACATTGCTCGCCTTGAGGTACTCATTCGGTGGGTTGATGTACCAGAACTCGTCATGTTCGTGGAACGAAACACAAATCTCCATCACGGCCTTGTATGCGTTTCGTGGGATGTGAATCTCTCGTATGTGGGCTTCTCCCTCGTTGTGGATGCGAAACCAGTACTCCTGGGCGCTAAAATTCGCAAATGGGAGGAAAACATCTGCGCCGCCATTGAAGCTTGGATCGTTGGATTCGCTCGAAAAGAAATGCACGGACAATGTCACGTTGTAGAGACCAGTGTAGACACCTTCCACGACATTCGCGAGCTCCAGAGCCACGGGTTGAGGGGAACTGAACAGCGACGAGTAGCGCGTGACATCTTTCTCCACCGTCCATTGAATCCCGGGTTGCTGGACTGGCTCCGCTGTGCATGTTCGGAGAATTTCTACTCCGCCGAGCCAGACTGCTGAGATGCGGTCGAATTGCCGCCCTGTGCAGCTGGCTCTCCATCGTAAGAAGATGCGGGCCCAGTTTTTCCCGCAGCTGGGCGATGGAGAGTATGGACGCAGGAGAGGGGGATTTTGCAGTGTATTTCCGAAGACATGGCGGACGAGCACTTGGTTGCAGATCTCAGTGGCTCCTGGAGGTAAGTCGGGAGGTTTGGCGAGTTCGAAGACCTCCAGTGGTTTGCCATCAGAGCGATCCCTCCTCCGATGCCTTGGTTGCAGTGATGGCTGGAACAAGTTGCGACCCCTGGAGGTAAGTATCCGAGACTCCAGCGCCGCGGCGGATGCCAGGAGTATAAAGAGTATCACCAGAAGCAAGCTCTTCATGTTCAAAAATTCTGAGGTTGGGGCGTCGATCGCCAAACTGAGCTCCTGCAACAACAGCCTATCAAAATGTGTCCAACTCTCCGAGGTAAAGTTTTCGTTGTCACTCGCCACTGTTTTTGAAGGTATAGTCACTTGAAGCACAAAATCCACCATCATGTTGCGGCAGCACTCTATCGCGTCCAAAGGCTCCAAAATGCTCACCGGCGGTTGTTCATCCCTCACATTCTAATCAGTTTACTCGCATTGCTTCGTTTCTGAATCCTAATACAAGCATGGGTTCTTCATCGTTTCAGGCAGGACGGATTCTACTAGCCACCAACTTGAAGGGCATGAACTCTAGAACTATGCCCAGTGCTGTGTGCTGTGGGAGTCCTAAGCTTGGAGGTTGAACTGATTCCGAATCTGAAGGTCTGTAGTGCAGCACCAGCAAAACTTATAGCGTCTGGTACACATCATAGTTGCTGATTTAAAAGCGGTGACTGAACTTCAATAGGAAAAGCGTACATAGATTGCTCTCATGGAGCTTCATGAATGAGGTGGGTTCAGGTTGTACTGGACCCCTTCCTTGATGTCAACAGCAACAGTAATGGGACCAGAACTGCATCCTGGACCCACCCCTACTGTTGTCTCATTTCTGTTCAGTCCATCCAGACGCACATTTACTCTCGCAAAAAGTGACTGGCGGAACGTCATTGAAGCAGGCCTGGAAGCTCTCACTGCGAAAGTCAATCACAGGTGTAATCTCTGTTGGAACTTGAGTGCGCATTTATGAGTAGTTACAGAGTTCCATTCGCTCAAACTGAAATAAAGTAATACGAAAAAACAGATTGCTAAACCGTGATAAATTGGAGAATCAGTGGATCTCAAGTAGCGATCTCGGTGAAGTTTCTGACACAGGAACATAATTTGATGTCTCTATGTCTTCGATTCTGTCACTGGAACCTGATTCCGGACTCTCAACCTGGTTCAAAAATGTCGATGTTTACAACACGTTCACTGAAACAAAATACGGAAATTGAGTGCCATGCTGGCAGTCGCCAAAAGCCGACTTGAGGAAAATTTAGTTGAATAGGAGTTGAATGGAATTTGCAAGGTCACATGACTCCACCGGCGTCGCAGAGAGTACCTGCACACACACAGCCTTCCAGAGAGACGAGTCACAGAGTCAGAGTGGGCTTGACAGGCTCATATCACGAAATGCATTAGGAGTGACTTGATAGACATGCACTAGGCTGCAGGCCTGGGTGATTTGCAATACCACAATATTAAGTTGACTGCACTTTACAAGACAGGCGCTGTCGTTGATCAAATCAGATAATCGCAAAAAGGACGGTATAGCCCCTCTCCCGTTGCTCCTGTGCGGTCAATGCTATAACTAAGTCCTCATCTAATCGAAACAAACAGAAGCAAAATAAGAAGCAGAAGAAAAAACGAAGAAGAAGAAGAAGTAGAAAATCCGTGTAAAACCATGGATGTGCATTGAATTCAGACTTCCGGACAGAGACTGGCATTGATGGCGAGATACTCGTACGTCCACCCACTCACACTGATCGAAGAAAGTTAAGACACTCGGCAGAATACACACTCTCGTAGAATACACTGACCAGTCGTCTTGCACCGAAGCTCGTTTCCAGCCAGCTCGGATCACTACCACCACCACCACCATTATTGGGAACTTCCTTCATTTTTGTCTTCTTCTTCTTCATTATTTCTTTATTTATTTCTCTTCCTCTGTTACCGCAGTTTTTTCGGGTCTATAGCCTTCTGAGGGCCTCCATCTAGTAGTGGGTGAAGGGAATAAAAACCAAAAACGTTGACCCCTCCACGCAACACCACAGCAGATCACGCAGAGCACGCAGTGAAATGATCTGGAGCATGGCAGTGTGGGAATACTGACATGGTGGAAAAATGGCTACGAGGTTGACCTCAAAACAGCTCTGCTGTAATCTTCCTTGCCTTTCATTTCCTTTAACCTTGTCCACACACCAGGATGTGAACCCAACTGGCTCCATTGCTGCGTGATGGATCTTTGTCGATATGGCTCCGATTGGCATCCTTCCGGGTAGAATTAATCGCTGCATTTTGTTGGATATTCTTGGTCTTCCAACGGCGTTCATCACTTGTGTTATTTATTTATGTGTGTGTGTGAGAGAGAGAGAGTGTGTTTATTCAACTGTCTTGTGTTGAGCTTTTCTGCTTCATGGTACAATTGGGATGTGTGACCGCTTCAACGATGTGAGCTGAAGGTGTTGTCTTTTCGACAAGGATGTTTGATATTGGAAGGACATTCTATGAGTTGATGGTAAAAGCATTCAATTGTTGTATTGCATCAAATACTATATATATATATATATATTTATATAAATACTTAGTTAGTGTTAAAATGTAACTAAAAAAGCTTTTATGGTTTACAAGAATATATCCCCAAACTGTACAGTTATGGCGCTCTTGTGCTCAAAATTCAATCATTCAAAATCTGTATTCTTAATATGAGTAATTTAAAGAAGTAACCTCTCCCTTCAATTCTTGATGATAAATTTCGTTTTTGTTTTTGTTTCTGTTGTATTTCCGCATAATTTCATATCAACCTGGTACTAATTTAAATTATGTTTTCTCTGAAATCAACATAAAACATACCATTGTCATTATTTTCCCTTTAAATTCACAAACTTCTATAAGTTTTTAATTTTAATTTTAATTTCTTTTTGGCTTTCTAATCATTATTCAACTGACTACCACTAAACTTCTTTATCTTTTCCTATCTTTCTTTTTCTTGATCCCCCTTCTATGACTCCCCTTTGATATTAAATGTAGATCCAAAGAACCAATCTAAAATATGCAAGGTCTTTAATTTTTAATCTTATTTTTATCTTATCAATTCTTTATTAAAGAAAAATGAATGCTAAATATACCCCCTAAATTGCTATTTCCACCTCCTACATAACTTTTGAGTTGCTTCTAAAGTGTCCATGATGTTGAATATGAGTGCATTGCTAAAAATTGGTACTCTCATCTTCCATATGACTTTTGAATTGCCTCTAAAGTATTTGCAATATTAAATACACCCTCAAAAATTTTCAATTCTTGAGTCTCCAAACTTCCAAACTATATTGCATTCTAACCAAAATTATATTACTTCCATTTGAAACTTCCTATAATTCATAAAAAGAGATGATGTAGTCTGTAAAGGCATTTTCTCACTACTAGAGCTATATTCTTATATGGCTATACATTGATCTTACTTAAAAGAAGATTGTATTAAAATATGACTATGGAAGCAAATATAATCCATTAAAAGATCCAATAGATGCAAATAAATTTACAAAGGATCTATACAAAAGATTGGCTACTTTTTTCAACTCAATGGAGCTTTACACAAGTCAGACAGATTCTAGTATATTATAGTCACTAAAGATGAGCACAACAACAAGCCTTCTAGTAACATTGTTGGACATTCTAGTGTACTCCATCTTAAGCCTAATTAGCATGAAGCAATACAACAAATAGTTGTTATTGATATTACTTTGAAAGATATCTTATTCACCTTAAGGCAAAGTAATCCAAAAAAATAGGTAATAACAAAGACCATTCACAACAAGAAAATACACATCCAAAAGTTAAACTTGGTAATTGCTTACTTATCTTGGTTTTGTGGAACAACTTTAGAAGAAGAACTTTTACTTTGAGTATCATGTCAATATTTTTGATCAAGTGGTACACTTATTTTTTATACACCTTGGTTGTATAAAACTTGCTTGAAAGTATCCTTATACCTTAGTCATGGATTGCATCTACAAGACTAATAAATTTAGTATTCCAATATTCAATGTCATTGGGATGATAAGTTTCAACACTTTTTTTACTATTGTAATTACTTTTATACAAGAAGAAAGTAAAATCTACTATTTATAGGTGCTCAAATAACTTACAAGTATTTATGAAGATATCAAGCAAATAATCATGACAACCAACTACAAACTGACTTATAAATGCCCTACTAGCTATCTTTTTGATTAACACATCACTTTTCTATATCTAGCATATTTATAAGAATGTTCTTGCAAAGTGTAAGAAGTATTTTGGACAAATAAAGATTAGAAAATCTTTCAACAATCATGGACATGTATTATTTAGTTACCAACAATTGAAATTTTCATCACTTAATAGAATATTTTTTATCAAATATATATGAGCATACCTATCAAGGACAAGAACATGATGAAGATAAATAACAAGTGAGACTTTTCTCAAAGAAAGATGAAAAAATAGAAATAACTTGATATATATATTGAGAAAGAAACTGGAATGGCTATTGCCAAAAGCCAAGAGAACTAGAGATCCTTGAAACTAGACTGGAAGCAAGAAAGGAGTTGACAAGAGTGAAGAAGCCTTTACTCTTGTTTCTATATAGACTATCTAATTAGGGGCTACGTCGCAATGTTCTATAGGACATTCAATATGTGTTGACTTTGTAGGATACATGCCTTGACTTACAAGGCAAGTTTTTCTACATGTGGGCCACATAGTTAGCTTGGTTTTCAACCTAACAGCATGTGTGGCACATGGCCAACTTGTTGACCACGTTTCTAATCCAAAAAGTCAATTAAAGACACCTATAATGTCAAAGCAATGTCTATGAAGCTTCTAGAAAGCTTCCATATCAAATACTATAGAATTAACTTACTTTTACCTACTTTTATTTACTTCTACATGTTTATACATGTAATTATTGGCTTACATGTGTATGTTCATGACATTATCCCCCCTTCTAGGAACGAGTTCCATGAAGAGTGATAATCATATGTTGAAGAGATCTATGATGCGATGAATTGTATTTGCCACATACTTTGATCTTTATTTTCTTTGAAGATGATTGATAGGGCCTCTCAACCATCAGTAGTGTCCCATACCAGGGCAGGAAGATCACCCAGTTATTTGATCATTGTTGAGGCCTTCATAACTTCCTCAGAATAAAATATTTGAAACACCATCAGGAGTTGTTCCTATCTCTAATAAAATCACCAAACATCGGGAGTCCCTTCCAAGGTCGTGATACCAAACGCATTGTATTTTGCCATCTATTCGAGGAAGAACATGTCATCCTTGAAGATCTTCATCTCAATTGCATCATCTTGAAAGTTGAGACAATCATAATGTCTCATCTGGCAGGTCAACAAACAAAGGCTCTTGAGCCGAATCCGCTAGTTGTTGGTTCTCCATCTCTTGAGCGTTACAACTACAAAGAAGCTACAAACAAGGATTGAAAGTAGAATGATATCTTGCCTAGATCTTGTTTCTTTTATAAAGAAGGTTTTCATCTTGATTTTGATAGATGTCGTCGATGAAAAGCCTCCTTCGCCTTTGCTGCATTTACAAGATTCTTTACTAGCTCCCATGTGCGTTCACTAATATCACATCCATGCTAATGGACAAGATATTCCAATTAATTTTGGCGCCGCCTTGAATCTAAGACTTCTTTTACTTCAAATTCTTTATTATTGTCTACTTCTATAGGATGAGGTAGAGCTTGTCTTCTTCTTGGTATGTCCAATGTCTTGTATGGTTCAAGAAGAGACACGTGGAATAATGGATGGATTTTCATTGACTTTGGTAGATGTAAACGATATGCAACTGGATTGATTTGTGTAGAAATAGAAAATGGTCCAAGCCTTCGATAGTCCAACTTATCACAAAGACGAGTGGTCTTGATATTGTGATGAAGTAACCATACCTTATCATCCATATGGAATGATGGTTGTTCCTTTCGATAGACATCCGCATTGACCTTTTGTTGTTCTTGAGCTTCTTTTAACTATGCCTTCATCATTGTATGTAGCTCTGACAAATGAGTTGCCAAATCTTTTGTAGCATGATTATCAACTTTTGAAAAGTCAAAAGTATCAAGTTGTGGATGATAACCATAATTAGCAAAAATAGGTGTTTGTTTTGTAGAAGAATGTACTGTGTTATTATAAGCAAACTCTACCAATGGCAAAAGAGTTGTCCAATCATCTTATTGGTACTTAATGATACATCTTAAATACTGCTCCAAAACTTGATTAATATGCTCCATTTGTCCATCAGTTTGAAGATAGAATGTCGAAGATAGTTTTATATCCACTTTTAGAATCTTGAAAAGAGTCCGCCAAAATCTTGATACAAATTGAGTTCTCCTATTTGATATAATATCCTTGGGTAATCCATAATAGCGATAGATATTATCAAAAAAGAGCTTTGCTGTTTCTTCACTTGTAATAGATTTTGTACATGCTACAAAATGTGCCATCTTGGTAAAACAATCTACTATCACGAATATAGAGTCATAAGAACCTGAGATTCAAAGGTCCATGATGAAATCCATAGAAATATAAGACCATAGTTGTTCTAGAATGGGTAATGGTTGAAGAAGTCCGTAAGGTCGATGACGAGGAGTTTTTAATCTCGAGCAAATATCACAAGATTGTACAAAATCTTTAACTGCTTTCCACATTTGGGGCTACCAAAAGTCCTTGGATATTAGTTCCAAAGTTTTATTGTACCCAGAATGTCATGCTGCTGGAAAGTCATGACAAGTTTGAAGAACACGTAATCGAGCTTCACCTTCTGGAACATATAGGCATCCCTCAAAATATAGTAGATTCTTCTTAATTCAAATTTGGAAGTATCATGAGACTTTAAAAGATTTTTCTTAATATCATGAATAAGAGGATCAGAAGACATACTTGACTGAATTTGCTTAATGAAAGTTGAATTAATAGTTAGTATTGATTTCATTGCTCAAAGATGAAGATGCTCTGGCTTCAAGAGAATTATGTGTTGTTGATCAAAAGCAACATCATCTTCCTTTGGTGCAAGATAAGATCATCTAAAAAGTGCATCTGACAAACATTGTTTTTTTTCTGGTCGATAAGTGAGCTTGAATTCGAAACTTGACAAAGACATACTCTAACGAGACCAATACTTCGGATCTATCCAAGTGCTTTTGGTTTTTGTTTTTGTTTTCTTTTCTCATCAGACGTTTCATCAAGAAGGTCACGGCAATCTAAGTCTCTCTTCTTACGCTCAGTGTAAAGTTTCCAGTCCGGTCCTATGAGAGCTGCGGCATTGCAATTCATGCTCTGCTCTGAATCTGAATTCTGCACATTTGCCACACAAAACGTGATTCTAGCAGCTCCTGAGATTGCTCGCTATTAGTTAGCCACTGAGAAACCTTTTTCCTACAACAAGTTGGCCAGGAAGCAGCAGTCCAATTCTCTCTTTTGGAGAGACTCGCGGGCTGTACACTGTAAAGGCTCTCCACCATCAATGCCGTGGAAAGGACTTCTTCGCTTTGCAACTTTGGACAAATCTGGTTGAACCACCGTCCGAATGACGGTGGATGAACAGGTTTGGAGAGGAAAAGTGTTCAGAGAGTTTCGACACAAAGCTGTATCAACTCGCCAGGTTTATGAGTAATCAAGAGATGCTGGGGTCCGCACCTGCTAACTCTATCCGAAGAGTCGCTGGAAAAACGGTCTAGCGCGAATACAGTCATCCAGTACATGGTCCAGAGTCGGGCAGATGGAGCAAGAAACGAGCTGACAAGTTGCACAATGTAATAAGTTTGACAAGAATTCCAGTTGCCTGGCACGTAACTTAAAGTTTTGTCACTGATTTTGCCTCCTGTTTCTTCTCCTGCTTTAAAGATGCTCTAGTTCATCTTACATGTAATTGATGTCTATCGTACTTCTGCCCCAAAAAAAGGCCTTGAAGCTATTTCTCCAACTGAAATTGACACAAAAAAATGTCTACAGGACGAGGGATCAGATCAAATCGCCTTACATATCTAACCGGCTTCAAGTGATATAGACCACTTCAAGGAATAATTGTTGATACAAGTTACAGGACACTTGAAACGTTTCAATAAATGCCATTCCAGAAAGTGGACTCCGGACAAATTACAGCATTCACAACCACTAAGCCACCAATGACGGAATCATCTGAATTTTCGGAAACAAGGACTAGTTCCGTGTTTCTCATACTGTACAAGGGAAGGGACAATCACACCACCCTAATCAATGATTTCTTTGTAAGAATACGAACTTACACAAATACCCTACTGGTAATCTAGTTTTTTCAGAATTCGAAGATTTGCAACCGCGTGGACACCGCCTAGATGTGGACTCGCGGTGGCGACGCCATCACGAAAAGGTTAACTCCTACACTCTCACTTGCTTTGAAAAATAAAAACAAAAAATAAAAGAAACTATATGAAGAAAAACACCCGCTCTTTGAGCACATGTCGCGATCATTTCCATATGCTACACTAGGACGAGCCGAAAGAGGTTCTCGCTGTTGCTTGTCCGAGATCATTACGTGCTTTCCAGCGTATCACCACAACCCGAAAATTGCACACTGACATCCCAACCACGTCCATGCTATGCTCTCCAACCACGCCTGACGCCAAACGCATAAGAGGTCTTCATATCTGTTGCTTTGAAACCGTTCACGCAGTCGTCTCATCACCTCATGGCAAAGCAGCAGAGCAGGCTACACTGGTTTTTCCTCTTGGATTTCGCCATCCCCGAGTGGTAGCTGTACAAGTCTCCTTCCTGAGCAGGTGAGCAAGGGGGCGGAACGTGAATTCGAACCGGACCACCCACCTTTTTCTCCTGAGAAGCGTTCTGGAAGAGGAGAGTATAGCAAGGGCCGGAGCTTTCGTTGTTGTTGTCCCACACGCCGAACTTCGGCAAGCGCGAGTTGCCGGCACTGTCTTCGCCGTCCGCCGTCGACACAGATCCCCGAGGCTTGGCAATGTATCCGCTGTAGGGGACGGGCCGCGAAGGTGTGTCTCCAACTGATATCCCACTCTCAGAAGGCGGATTGCTGGACGAGTCCATGTCTGATAGATTCGGCCAGTCCTTGGAATTCCCCAAACTCTCTCCGCCTCCTCGACGTTTCGTCTCTTGGCGAGCCCGCGCCATGGGTGAGGCATATTTCGAGGATTTGGGTTCGTTTCCGCTGGATTTCGGAATCTGAACGCTGGAAGGCCTCGGCGATTGATCGACGTGGATCACTTTGTGTGTAATCAAATTACAATTGTTCAACCCTTCGCCGGGTTTCAGGACAAAGCTCTTCTCTACCTCTCGGGGCCTGGTCACTACGATATTACCCTTTTTGGCCATCTCTCAAGAGCACAGACGAAGATGAAGTGGAAGAGTTGGTGGAGCTCTAGTATGGCCGCTGTATTGGCAAATCTCGCAAAACACTGCCACTGTAATCGCCAGTGAAGCACTGCTTACTCTCAATCATAGCCAGAAACCAGAAACTACTGTGCAGGCTGTTTGAAATAAGGCATTCCTACTAGCGATTTCTGTCCGTGTATCCATGCAGCTCTATCTCCGAGCCTTCAAATTTGTATGTGTCCAAGCTTTCAAATGTAAACTCGCAGGACGATTCATCCTATCTCTGTCAACTCCCAAAAATGTGACGCGCGTTGAATCCTCCTTGAGATTCAGAATCGGCTCCACCCTGCAATCAAATCCTGTATTTCACCAGGTACTTATTTTACGGGCTCGTGTTAGAAGTCCCGCCGGCGATATGTGCTAGGTATAGAGACAACGTCTGATGATTGTGCGGTGCTGCCCTCCGTCGAGAAACTTCACGGTCTCCGAAACAAGCTACCACGACTGGTTCAGCTTCCGCAAGCATGAAATCCCTGAACTTGGCATCACCGAATTCCAAACAAACTCCTGATTCTCGTGAACCCCACACACCTTGGTCCTTCACCTCCACATCCGAATATCTCCCACGAGGTAGACAGGGTCCTGACACCTAATATTTCAGACTAGCACCCTCGTAACCCACTCCCAATGACCGGGAGCTCGAACAGCTCGGCTGTCGCAACTATGCTCCGAACCGTAAATGAGTATTCAACCCTCCGCATTGAGTACAGAAATACTCTGGGTGCCAGCCAAGGCAGACAACTGCTTGCATGGCACATATGCTCTGTTGTTATACTGAGAAACCTGGGCACCGTATAAGAACTAGCTCCTGCTTCCAAGCCAGCCCGATGATTTTCTTCCGCATCAAAAATTGTCTTTGGCAGATGAGAGTGGGATGCTCCTGAAGTATGCATGCACACAGTTACTTCTGAGACCAAGCGGCGCTCATTGGAATTGAAGAAGAAACCATGTTCTGGTATTCAACGCAACTTCGTAAGGACAATTATACAAAAATAAAATAAGAACGAGTCAGGCTATCGTCCGAATCAAACCCACACTATATACGAGATCAGCCAAAATTGCGAAGTTATGGGCAGGTTTTAATGCCATTCTGTGCAGGTTTGCGGCTTTTCCTACTAGTCACGTCAGGGGACAGATTCATCAAGCTTTCCACCCCCTCCCTGGATTAGCAATAGAGTCAGTCAGTGTCTCTGGCTGGGGGTAAAGCGCATGGTGAAAGCTACGCAGCCAAGCTGGATCACCGCAACTATTAGCAGGAAGATGTGCAGGTGATGTGGGCTGAGGGAAGCTTGGGAAAGTGTGCTGACGACTGGATTCAAAAGCATGGCTCTGGGATGTGGATAAACCAGGCTCATCGTTTGGCTTGTCCTTCATTGATTCACACATGGCCAATGTTTTACGATTCTCACTGGTGCCTCTCCATCTTCATCTTTCGTGAGAAAAAGTCTAAAACACCACAACTATTTCCATGCAAATTTCTCATTGTTTTATAAATTTATTTTTAATCTCTCTTTCCTGAAATTCCTTGACCACAGTTGAAGTCTCAAAAAAGCGTACCCAGTCATATTCTTACATTCCCTTTAACATTACTATTTTTACTTCTCTTATACCTTCAAATACACAGCATAGTTCAACCCAGATTACATGTGTAAGTTCGTGTGTGTATATATGTGCATATCTATACATACATATTTGTAATTCATCTTTTCTAAGTCTGAAGTGAAAGAGTTTTTTTTTCTCATCGTTTAAAAACAGAAATACGAGTACAGGATTTTTACATGATGATCTTTTCAACTATGGCATGATGATGTTACAGACAATTTCGCAAGTCTAATTGCAAATACTGATGCAGAGAAACAAATATTTCGATTACAAATTTCCTATCTTTGCATTTTGAAACCTATCTACGAAACTTGACCGGCAGCTGCAAATGCTCTGTTTGGCGGCGATCTGCCGTGTCGGATCCTTCCATGCGATGCCAAATCCATCACTGCAACTAAACAAAAGCGGAAGGTGCGCTTTTGTGTGACCCACAGATGAGTTTTTTTCTATATTTTATATAAATTTGTTTGGATCTACTGAATTCGTGGGCACCGGGGCTCACGTTGGAAGTATCGAACATGCGTTTTCTTCTAACCATTTTTTACAAACTTCTCACCCTATGCGCATTCAGAGGATGAAAAAACACGACACACAAAGTCGATACAGCGTCGATTCACTGGTGTGTGTCGACCGCAAGTGACGGAGCACAATCAATCCGTGACAGCCATTTCCTCACCGATATAGCCTCTTGCTGCTTGAAACCTCACATGTCTCGCAAAGCAAAGATGTCCAAGACTTGAATGCTGATACGACAAAAAAACAAAATGAGACTCCTTGTGTGTAAATCATCCTCACTATGGACCAGCCAAAGTAATCCTCCAGAGAGAACGCGGTCGCGTAGTAAGACAACATTCAATTCCACATCTAATCATCAGGTCTTAATTTGCAAGTTCACACAACCGTGATCCCACCAACTCCCTAGAAAGAGCTCCCAGTTTTGTCTGGCAGACCCCAGTGGCACAGACCAGCAACACACTTGTCAGTAACCACAGCACTTTATCCAAGTCCGCTCCGCTCACTTTCATGCTGCGAAACCATTGTGGGGGATGAATCCTTCAGAGGAGACGATCTCCACACCGAGGATGGATATATCCGAGCTTCATGAAGCACGCCAATCAAAGAGCAGGCTACAGTCGCAAACGCCGACCTCCGCCGACTCCGGCGCTGCGTCTCAACCAGCAACTACTCTACCGATTCAGCGATTCCAGCAACTGCACAGATCACATTGGCAGCGATCTGGTGGTGTGAACCATCGACGACAGCTGATCGATCAGTCCATGAGAAGTGAGACCCTCACAATACGAGTCTGGTTGCGGTTGATTTTGTCTTGCGGTGGCAAGAGACTAGGTGCCCATGATCACATCCAGGCTGCTTGGCTTTTAGTTTCCACCGCTACACGACGATCTCAATTTTGGAAATCGTGGACTTCGCATCGAAGATCGGAAGCTTGTCGTCTTCCTCGATTCAAGCTGCCCTGGTTTCTCTTTGCAGAGCTGTTCACAGGCCACTCAACTGCGCTAGACCAGATATTTTTTGCTTTTCTTTTGAACACATGTATTGGGTATTAATTGGTACAAAGTGTATTTTTAGATCATACGTTTCTATTGTATGGTTTAAAAGCTTTGTGTAGGTCCCCAATTGGTGACCCAAAGTTGTTTTATGGAAGCTTTTGCTTTTTGACAAATAGTATCAAGTGGAAGGAAGTTATGATATGATATGAATTAAATCATTTTCTTTTGAAATTAGGATCCTGAATCATAAAATTACTAGAAATTTTTTGAAATGGGTTTTTGAATCTTTGTACAAACCAGCTCTTTAAAATAGGCCTCTCACAAATTTGGGCCAACAATGCTTTTCATGTTGTCCAAGGGAAAATTGTGCATTTTACCTCATTTTTCTAAATATGGCATCTTTATTGATTCTTCTAAATACAAATTCAACCAAGAAATGTTTGTCAATTGCAACTAATTACAAGCTTAGAAAGATATGGTCACTTGCCTTCTATCTTAAGTCTAAAGACCTTACTCAATCATAACAACAAAGTATTTGGTAACAAGGGCACCAAATACTTTGTTGCTCTTGTTAGGTACATAAACATGTGCAAGTAATTTATAAATTAGTAGTTGATGTAAGAGTTGTAAGAATTGTGACTTATAACAATTAGTAATATAATTAAGTTATATAAAAATGATTTTATAATAATATAATTTATTCTTCCAATATGGCATTAAAGCGAGTGTAGATCTATAAAAATTATAAAATAAAGAATTCTTTAAAATTGAGGATTCAAAACATAAAGATAATAAGCTAATTTTTTGTCAATTCTTAAATGCATACAAGTATTTGTATATTACAAGAGCATATGAATAATTTCATTTTACTTTAGAAGACTTATTATCTTTAAATCATTTAAAAAATTTTGATATAAGTTTTTTTTACTTTAATTATATTATCGCCCCTCATATTGAAACATCATACTATTTTAGTATTTTAACAATTTATCACTAAAATTGTCACCACAAACAATTGACAACTTTAGTGACTATAGAAGATACAATCTCAAACTCAAATTGCTATGTAGATAGGAAATTCACACAACTTTTATGTCATTAGGAAAGTCATACAACCTTTATGTCATTAGAGTGGAACTTTAATGATTATTAAAGATAATAACATATTCAAGAATTTGTATATGGAAAAGTTGATTCTACTTTATATAGAGTCAAAAGTTGTAGTGATATTATTATAAGGTTAATAAATGATACTTGACATACTCTACTTTCTTGAACTTTCAAAAACTTGTTTTCTATGAAAATACCTTAAAAAATAGATAAAAATTTTAAATCAAATTAAGTCGAATTTAGATTTTTTTTTATTTTAGCTTAAATATATCTTTTATGATTGAGGTATTCAATTTATATATATTGAAAAACTACTTATAAAAGTAGACAAAGCAATTATAAAATTGGACAATGCAAATATTTAGAATCTTAGACTAGACCATATTAATGAGCGTAGAGTTAAACAAATTAGAATTATGCCTAAAGAGATAGATCATACTAAAAAAAATGATATAACTTTTTTCAAAGTATGTATTGTTGGAATACAATATTAATTAAATTTTTCTAATTTAATAAATCTAATATTAAAAAATCAATTCAATTATTAGAATTAACACATTTAAATATATGTGGTCTTATGCATGTGGTAATATATTTAAGTAGCAAATACTTTATAATTTCTATAGATAAATATCCTAAATAATATCATATATACATAATGAGAAAAAAGCTAAAATTATTTGAGAAATTTATTGAATACTAAAACTTGTTAGAAAATCAAAATAATCATAAAATTAAGATTTTAAGATCTAATAATGGTAGTGAATATTTTTCTAATTAATTTGCAGTCATTTATCCTCAAGAAGGCATTAAAAAAAAGTATACATAAATCTATATTCCACAAAAAAATGGTGTATCTAAAAATAAAAATTATGAGAGTTGTTTTGGCATTATTAATTTATGCTTAATCACTAAAGGTATTTGGAGAGAAGCAATTTTAATGGCCAATTACCTTCAAAATAAAGTGTAACTAATTTTATTAATATATAAAAAAACTTTATTTGAATTATAGTTTAACAAACCACCTAATTTATTACTTTTAAGACTGTTTGGGAGTAAAACATCTGTTTTCAAGTAAAAACATACAAGAAAAAAAATTAAAATTTTATTCTAATGAACAAAATATTTTTATAATGTTTCAAAGAATCTAAAGCTTATCAATTAATAACCAATCAAAATTAAAAGATTTTGATTTCTTAAAAAAGTAAATGAATAACATAGATGAAGAAGAGTTAATAAATCATACTTTATTTATAATTCTTAAAATTATTTACAATTAATTTATAAAATATCAAACTTGTCATTGCAACCTATTATATCTATTTAATAAGAACAACTTTTACTACTATAACCAATAGAAACAAGTTTAATCAATTTGCAAAACCAACCAAATCTGATGTTTTACTATTATGCTTCACAAAAGTTGTATAAAGTAAAAGACAAGGTTTGCCTTATGCAGCAATATACAACTTGACCATTCGAAGTAAAGATTGGAAGTAAATGCTAATGTCTATCTTAAGAATAGTAATAGATTTATAATTTTTATAATACATATAGATGATTATATAATTATAAGTAGTAAATGTTTATTTATTCAAGCTAATAAAGACATTCTCCAAAATAATTTTGAATTGAGAAACAACAAAAATATTTACAATACAATTGGCAATGTTATAATGAAAAATATAGAAAGGAAGCTAAAAAATTTCATATCAACAAAAATACCTGACTTTTGAACTTAAAGAATATAATATAATTAATTATAATTCTAGACATACATCCATACAACTTGATTCAAGATTAAACAAAGAAGATTTATCTTTTATTTTAAAAAAATTACTTTATAACAAACATATTTTATTTTTAATTTGTAGATAGCTTAAGTATGCCAATGTAAATCTATGACCAAATTGTGCTTATACTATTGAGTCTCTAGTACAATATCTTACAACCATTAGCATTATATACATTCAAACTTTAAAAAAGACTAGATATTGTATCAAAAAAAGAACTAACTTTAGCATTAAATACCAAAAAACATCTAAGAATCACTTAATGCATGATTTTTTTTAGATTTGTTTTTTAGAGAAGAGATAAAAAGATAAATATATTTTTTAATATAATATTTTCTGTGAGCTAAAAGAGCCATCTTATAGGATAGTAAGAAGCAATAAAATATTACTCTAACTCCTATAAAATCAATATGCATGGACTTAGCAAAGGCCTTAATTAAATTCATATGGTTGAGAAAATTATTAAGTAAATGAAGTTTTGTGCAACATGAATCCACTTTTATTTATTATGATAGCCAAAGTGCAATTGTCAATAGTATTAAATCTAATTGCCATTCAGGCACAAACAATATAAATTACACAATATTATTTTATAAGAAAGTAAGTCTAAGCAAAAATAATTTAATTGTAGTACATTCCATTCTGGGAATGACTACTAGCATTTAAAAAAAACCTGTTACCAGTGATAAACAAATTTCTTGTATGTTCAATTATAAAATGTATTCAATTTCAATTCAGCATAAGATTCAAGTTCACAAAAAAAAAAGAATGTAAGCTTCAACTATTTAAAGTAAATCTTATATTCCTTCCAACTTGTATAGGAGCAACTTATGTAGAAATTATTTTTACTAGTCTTAGAATAGAATATATTTTGAGCAAGTTTGCTTGTTGTCCAAGAACAATAAAAGATATCCAAAATGCAATTACACACAATATTAGACGAAGAACATTGCAGCAGATATGTTACAACAAATAAAAACCCAAATCAAATTTTGCAACTTAGATAATATTAATCCAATCAAAAATAGATTTAACCATTATCATCAAAGACAACTTTATATATTTGAAAAGAAACACTACCCAATAAATTTAATTAGCAAAAATAAAATAAATATTTCTTATAAGGAAAGTCAGATTGGAACAAAAGAAAAGTAAAATAAATAAATGTAGCTAGTTCTTGCAAGAAGTTGTTATTGCAATTGTAGTTGCACAACTTTTAACTTGCTGCCACAGCCAATACCAAATTAGTATCTGTATGAAATCAAAGAATCAATTTATTAAAAACATCAATTTGAATCTTAATCAAATGCAAGCTTTTAATATTTTACCTCAGACTCAGACATCAATGGGTGAAAAATAATTTTTGAACATAATTATCAAAAAAAGAAAAAAATGAAAAATTTCCAAAATAAATTCTAAACCTTGTCTTTACAATTACTAATGAGGCTAATTGAAAAAAAAAACAAAACAAAAAAAAAAAAAACAAACAAACAAAAAAAAAAAAAAAACGAAACAAAAAAATAATAAAAATAATAAAATAAAACTATATAAATAAAACTATATAAATAAAAAACAGAGTTAAATAACTATAATAGTTTATTTATAGGAGTATTAAAAAATATTTATATAAAAGTAGTTAAAACATGAGCAATCATGATTAGAAACAAAAGAATTTTGACTCTTTGATGTGAGAATAGTAGCTTGTAATAGTTGGTAGTACATATAAGCTATATAAAAACAACTTTGTGGTGATATTAGTTAGATTTTCAACAACCCTAAAACTCCAAAATTATAGCAAGCATTGAAGTATATCATTATATAAATCCCATAAATTTTAATTGTTAGTTTTCTAACCTAGATCATAGATTATATGTCCAATTTGTTGAACAATATTGTTCTAATAGAGGTTTTGTCTTTTTTTGCTTATAATATAATTGAAGCCATTTACAATGTATTTCACCTATAAATAAACAATTGAAAGATGTTTGGTTTTTATTTATTTACTCATAAGATATTTTTTTACCTTATTTGGTTATAATAAAATAAATAAATGAGTTTAATTTCTTCATATTTTCATCACTCTATTTATTATCTTAAATGTATTTAAAAAAAATTGTAACAAAATTACCTATTAGTATACACTTCTTATTAACAACCTAATCATTATGAGTATATTAAATCTTAAAGCAATGTTTTTATTTTCAAAGATAGTTTCTTGTAGAATAATATTTTAATAGTCTAGATTTTCTTAAATTTTTCTTTTAAATATAGTAGTACATGTCATCAAGCTAGAATAAGATAGTTAATATCAATTTTTAGGATTAGAATGAAGGATCATAATTGCACTATAAAATAACACAAGATTTTTCTTATTCTTTTGTTTAAAATTATATGACAACTTGAACCATTTTCATAAATGTGAAGACCATTACTTACTTAGACATTATTAATTTTAATTATCTAGATGCCATAAACATTTATGATTATATAATGTTATAGATTATTTTTAAATTATTGTCTAATTGTATAAAATTTTATCTAAGTGAATATTGTTATGTTCATCCAAGTATATTTACTTACTTTTAGAGTAAGATTACACTCTTAAAAGATAAAAGTAAGCAAAGATGCATTTTTTGTGGTGTATGGTCCAATTGAATCTCATATTTTAAAAGATTGCATTCTATTAATTATTCAATTTTTTTTCATAACTTTGATGATGTTATGAAAACTGCTCCTAAAATTCATGATTTTAGTTTTAAAAGGATAATATTTCTCAACTTCTTCTTAAATTATAAGTTTATATTTTTAAATTCTAAATGTCTTAATCTCTTAGTATCTTCTTCTCAAACAATTGAATTATATGTGGAATTCAATATAAATATCTATAAGTAGAAAATTTTAAAAGTAAAAAAATAAAAAAAATCTAAAAGAGACCATCTTAGTCTAGAATGTTTTTCTTAGAAGTTGAATTAATTTTTTTATATTATTTATGATTCTGTCTTAAAGTCAAAGCAAATTATAGATATTATTTTTTAAGCTAAATAAATATGGTTTGCATAAGTTTAGGTCTTAAGAAATTACAAATAATCAATTAACTTAGTAATAGTTCATAAATTATCTATTTAATAAATAACACTTTTGATTTTTGATTTTTTTTCTATAATGTCTAAATTCTTTGTGATTTGCAACAAGTGATCCAATTTTCTTTGATTTTTTTAAAAAAATAGATTTTTTATTTTGTAGAAAATATTTTTTATGATTGATAATTTTTTTAAAAAGATAATCCATAAAAAAATTTACCTATATATATATATATATATATATATAATCATACAATATCAACATTAATACATAGCTTTGCCAGCCACATTTATTATATGAGAATATCAATACTTTAATTTACATTTTTTTTTATAGTTTATGTATTTTTCCACCAAAAAATAATAAAGAATTTAAAATTTTAGTAATAACCTCTAAAATAAAATCTAAAGTAAGCTCAAAAGATAAAAGAGCTTTTTAATTTAGAATAATATTTTCTACTAAGACCAATTGTAATTCTTTTCTTTTAACACCTTGGCATAAATCTAATGCCATATGTTACATTAAATAATGAAAGATCAGCCCAGTATTTTATTTACCAGATTTAACAGAACTTTCTATTTAATCACATCCATATAGTTCACCATATTCCTTTATACATTCTATTCCTATCATAATTAGATACAAATAATATACCTTACTCATTTTAATGGAGACAATAAAATCAAGAATGTTATAATAGTTTTAAAGAAATTTCAATTATCAAGTAGCTAGGTTTAAAAAAAAAATTTAACATCAAGATGATTTATTAACTACCACATTAACTACATTTATTTTTTTAATACTTATAGCTATGTATGTATATATAATTTTTGGAAGTAAAAATTAATAATAATAATTAACCATGGAGTTCCTTTCTTGATACCACAAGGTGTTTGACTATCAAACAAATTGCTTAGATTTCTTCTTTTTTTGGCACTTCCACCAAGAGATTTGGCCCCATGCATGGCTTGAAACTTTGTGTCCAACTCAGTGTACATTATCAATGAATTTTAAATTTCCAGTTATCATTAAAAATAATTAATAACAGTTATAAGTTACATCCTAATCTTTTGAAATATACTTTCAATATATATATATATATATATATATATAATATAACATTGGGATTTTTCAGTTTATGAATAAAATTGTAAAATTTGACAGAAATAACATAGTTATGAATTGTTTTATGATACAGATTAATTTATCAAATTAATTTAACACATGTTTTTAATGTTACCATTAAAATTAATGCCCTTCAAATGCATCAGTTGATAATTTTCCATGTATTCAATTATCTTAAGCTTTTAATTCATTCCAAGTGTATCAACAATATTGCACTACAAAGTATATATTAGATCAAAAGCCATTCACTTTGATAACTCATTTCAATATGCATCTTTAAAAGTGAACTCCTCCACATCATGTTTTCCAATACCTTTATTTTATCTATTAAATTATTTTAAAATAAAAATAAAAAACCAATAAATCTACAATCATCATCATCAAATATATATAAATACACACAAAAGCTATTTTGAATATGTTTCGTTTAGTAAAGCTTTTTGTATGTTCATAGTAATAACATTTTTTTTTGAAGTAAATATATTGAAAATTATTTTGCAAATGTTGAAACCATTCTCTACTGAATTTAATTGTGTTAAAGTAAAACATCAAATTTTACAAAAATTCAATAAATAATATATATATATTACACAACTACTTTTAAATTTTGTTGTAGGAACACTAATCCAATAAGTATCCTTTGCTATTAGATCACATCAAATGACTTTGATTTTTAAGTGTTGTGATTTAATTGATTCAAAGATTATGTTCTCTGAAGCAAAAGAATAAAAAGTTGGATTAAAAAAAAAAGATTTTAATGATTGTAAAGTAATTCAAAAATAATTCACAAATGATCAAACATTGATTTTGTAAGATACTATCAATACTTTTAATAACTCTTATATATTTGTTTTATAAAATAATTATTTTAATCAAAATGGCAATTATCTCATATAGACAATATTGAGCATCCTATAAACTAATTGAATTGACAGAAAAACACTTAAGATGAATCTTATTTTAGAAATAGTCAACTAGCTACCATTACATGATGCCATGCAAAAATATAATTTCTTAAAAATACTCAACTTGAATATACGTAAACAAGTCAACACCGCAATCCAATGTATAGTAATACTCTATATATTTCAAACTTTTACAAGTTAAATAATGAAGTAGAAACAAGGTCTCAAACTCTATGCCTCCTACTTACTTTGCTCATACAAGGCTTTAAATTCCTTGTAGTTAGCCATTGAATTCAATCCCTCTACTATTACAAATATCTAATAGACAACTCTATATCATAACTTGGAATTTTTGAGGTTTTTTTTAGCATGTATATAGGATCAATTAAGAAAAGAAAATTTCAACAACATATTAAAATAATCTTTTTAAAATTAGATATGGTTTTTATTCATGAACATAAGATGTCAAAATCTATATGTGACAAGATGGGTGCCCTTGGCATAAGGCAAGGGCATGGCTATCAAAATAAGGTGGTTCTTAACTCCATAACTTAGCAACACCAAAGAAGAACAATTCTCCTCAATGTTGACTTCCAAAATATTATAATTGAATATGGCATATTGACACTCAGTTGTGTTCAATGGATCACTTATACATTAAATGACAAAATGATAGGTTTCTTGATTTATATGCTTTTAACAAAGAGTATAAGAGACAAGCCTTCTAAAAATAGATCAATAATAGGATCTTGAAAGTCAAGTAAAGGATGGATAGTAGTGATTTCAATATGATTAAATATCTAAAGGATAGAAGCAAGGAAATAAAAAAACTCATAGTGGACAAGCAAGAAGCCTAGAATACTTTTAAATTTAAACCTAGTTTTATGAATACTTGATTCTTGAATGACTTTGAATATCCAAATTCATTATTAATCTTAAAGTCCAATAAACAAAAAGACCATACACTTTTTCTAGCTTACCTAAATAGTTTTATTTGAGTGATTAGATTGGAAGTAAAAGATGTTAATTCAAAATCTTAGATAGATATGGAACTCTCTTAGATCATCTTCTAGTCTTGTTCATGTTCTCCAAGTTCAACCATGATTATACAAAAACTAAGCCATTTTATTTTAATCCCAATTTTTTAAAAGATCTAATCCTTCTCACATCATTCTAAAAATATTAGATTGCAGTATCTCTTCTTACTCAAGAATCTATGATAGTTAATATGGCTTACTTGTGCAATAGCTCAAATCAAATTATTTTTTCAATAAGAGAGCATCCGATAAATCAAAGCTATAAGAGTATACATACAATAGTTTTGCTCTATTCTTTCCTTAACTGAATAATAACTACAACACAATCCAAAAAACTCTTTTTTCTACATAGTCCATAATAAGACTACCAAAGAATTTCTGGAAAAAGATATGAAAGAAGCATAATGGAATTTGATATAATCTTTAACCAACTGGTTCCAATTTGAAGGTCAAATAAAGAAGAGATTCTTTTTTTGATCATACAAGTGATTAAAATAGTCTCTTCTATCTGACAATTATGTAATGAATATGACTAAGAATAGATCACAAATACAGCAATATCCAACTATGCAATTGGATATTATAAATATATCTTTATGATTCAAGAGAAGACTTAAAAATATGAGATTGCCTATTACACTTATTAGAACAAAGTATTAAAAAATGGTCATCCAAAAAATGAACATAAGATTGATCCAACTACTCATTAAGTTAGAAATCTAAATTACCTTCAAAAGTATTATTTAGTGGACATACCTCAAAACTAAATTGACTATCTATAAAATTCTTTCTTGCTATATAAGAAATCCTAAAAAAAAACTTCCTTATAATCTTCAATGAAGCTCTTACATCAAATATCATCTATAAACATCTGAATACATGACTACTATGTTTAATTCTAAAAGTTGGTTATAAGAAGTATTTCAAAAATTAATATTTAATTACTATATTTTGCATAATTTATAAGATACTTGCAAAAACTCTAGTCCTTAAAGTTTAACATCTACTCTTTTACATTGTTCAAATTAACTATACATATTTTTTTAATAAAAAAGAAGTATTATTAATAATATATTTTTAGCCTTTGATGTAATACACTAGGCCATTAAATCTAATTTATCTTTAATTATACTTTTATTAGATTTTGAAAAGACATAAAATAGTGTAGAATGAAGCTTTTTAGAAGGAACTATGTTAACAATGGAAATTGATTCCTAATAGAGCTTCTTGATCAAATCTCTCTATGTTAATTGTTAGTATTTAGTAGGACTCAATGGAATTATTAGCCAATCTTTTAAACTTAGTAGATTGGTTAGATAATGTTGCTCATTGGCTTTGTTTCTTGAACTATATTATTTGAATTTCAAACAATCCAATGTCATCCTATTGAAACAGAGATGTTAATCTTAAGTGGCTTGTTTTTAAAGAAACCACTTGATACCTAGGTTTCTAAGTGAGATTTAGGATTTTAGCAAAATATAATTTGATGTAACTTTGATGACACTAAAACAAAAACTTATTTATTAATATACAATAATATTTTCTCTTACAAGTCAGGTGTTGATTGCTAACTAATTTTTGTTAGCTTCAATTTGGTATGTCGCTTCTTGCTAGGCTCCTCACTTGGACTCTATTAACAAGGTGTGAACCTTGTTTTGAAACTACATTTTGTTAAGAAAGTCTAGAGATTGAGCTTGTAAAGCCAATATTGCATGAAAGACATTAATTCTCTAATAGAAGTTTGAAGTATTAAAGCTACTTAATCTTGAATTACAAATGCAAGCTTTATTGATCAAATTTATAACACAAGCCCTAATGTTAGGAATATTACCATGACAATTTTTAATGCAATACAAGTTCTACACCTTGTGACCTAAGAGAAGAGGCAATAGGTCACCAAATATTCATTTTATTCTCTTTGATCTAAAAATTCATAGCTTAGATTTGAAATTTTTGGTAGACAGTTTGAAAAGCTTGATTCCATATCTAGTATGGATTGAATTTTCAACAACTACTAACAATGAATGTGAAGGTGAGACAATTTTATTTTTTGAATGCCAAATTACTCGTCACCCATAATTCAATGCATAGTGATAAGCCTTATTTATTTGAAAACATATGGATGCAAAAGCCAATTATACAAATTGAGAATTTATGGCTTATATATCATTATAATTAGAAATTGTTAAAGAACTCATAACTAAAATAAGCACCATCTAAATAAAAGTGATAAGACTTTATTTATTAAACTCTATCTTTGTTTATTGAAATATGATCTAATTTCATAGTTTTCTTGAGTATAAATAGGTGGCTTCAATCTCAACTATCAAACTCTTTTAAAACTTGTATAAACTTTACAAGCAATATATAGGAACCAAATACATCGAACTTACTCTAAATCTCTTTTAAAGACATTGTAGATCTTTAAAGGACATTCTTAAGCCTAGAATTATGTTGCTTAAGAATTACTACAACAAACAATGATCTTAAAACCATGGCCATCAATCCACCAAAGGAATATTTTGGCTGCATTTGGTTCTTTGAGTTGGTTTGAGACATGGTTTTTAATCCTCTTGAATGGCAAAGAACTTCACTTATTCATCTTCAAACTGCAACATTCTTTAATTACTCAACTCGTACATACTACAACATTGCCTTAATAGCCAAATTATAAACTGCTCAATTATAGGTTAAACAACAAAAGGCTTAGCCTCTCTCAAGGAAAAATGGATAGATTTATCATAATATTATGGAATAAATATAAGTCAACCAAGTTGCAAACTTTCTTATAACAAATCATTTCAAAAGAACCACATAAAAGCAATTGGTGTGAAGTCATGGGATTTTCTCAACTTATTTATGCTACAACAAAGAGATGAAAGAAATCCTAGAGTACTACTTTAGAAGATGCAAAATTATGCATTGAGTTTGGAAGGTATATAACCGAATATAGAAGATACTAAATTGTCTCTCAATTTGAGCATGGAAAGAGTTATTAACCAGATTTTCCCTAGGAACAAGAGATGCCACAAGGATATATCACCCCAATACAAGCCTTAGACGTATTATAAGCAACCATCTTTTGGCACCTTTGGTATGCCACAAGCTATATGGTGTTCTCACAAGAACACATCAACGCTCATCATATTTGTCATCTAGCCTTGAGGGAAACCATCTTTGCCAACATTGCTAATAGAAATCAGTCTTAGTTACATAAATAGATGTGGTGAAACAAGAAAGGCAAAAATTATTCTTGCTTTTCACAACACCTGGTGTTCTCAAGAAGGTTTTAGTTCAAGAGGATTATTATCTCGTTGCTGGCATCTACCCCCCTCACTCATTCATCTGCCAACCCATACATGGGACCCAGATTGAGCTGTAACTTATTTCTTATAGAAAACACTGTTACTTTACAAAAATAATTGAAAAATTAAAAAATTGGTTGTTTCATTTTATTGTGACCTAATTTAGAATAATGTCTACTTTCTGTAATAAATTCTGATCTTCGGAAGGCTTTACAGCTTTAATTTGTGTTTTTTACGGGATGCAAACAACAAATGTATTGTTGTTGTGCTTTACGTAGATTGAAACAGAAGCTTCAAATGCTTCATCCCAATCAATATTTGTTGTACCAATCTTTTTCAAAAAGTAAAGGCATTTGAAGGATCTAATGCCACCAATATGCTAATATATTGTTGTACTTGAAACTTCATTTTAAGCATGCTCATATTTACGAATAGAATAATAAACATCAAGTCGTCATAATTTGATCACTACTTTTCATCCAGCTATTATAATTATCCAAGAAAATTGTGTCAAAATTTTATCAAAATAAATAAACATAATACACATGATGATATATGTAGTAATTTTTTTTATAAAACATGTATTTTCTTGATGGTTTTGAAAAAAAATTCAACACTCTTAGAAAAAAAAACTGCATAATGAATCATTTCAAACTTTGTAACTGTTTATGCATTGCAACTCTTTTTTGTTTTGTTTTGTTTTGATTTTTTTTGGATACCATGGTTATGGTCTTTTTTGATTTACATCCTTAAGCCTTAAAGTAGCAATTTTTGTGTGTTAAAATTAATCTGATTAGACAATTAAGATATTGATGATGTAGATCATGTAATGTTTTCAAATATTATTGTTACAAATTCGTTTCTTACATTTGGTTTGTATGTGGTTGTTGAGATAAGCATGTTTGTTAAAACAAATGTCTGTAAGAGTGGGTGAAATAAAGATTTTAGTTTTCTTGTCACAATATATATATATATATATATATATATATTATGATAATAGTACCAAAGTGCATTTGAATCACTCGGAATAAAATTCTATTTTAAAGATGGTATTAGAAAATAATTATACATATTTTAAACGCCGAATACCTTTATTCATACATTGGTTGGCTTTGAACTTGATTGGAATATTTATACATTTGTAACTTGATATGAAGAAAGAACATTGAATATTTGTAATTGAATTTATAATTATATCAGTCAATCATTGTTTATTTTTCTTATTTATTCTAAGTGATATTACATGTAAAATTATAACAGGATAATTGAATTATTTATTGCAACCTTTATAAAGCTTGAATTCAAGATATGTCTCGCTAGTATTATAATTGGTTAAAATAAAACTGTTTTATTTGCCTATACTAATAAATAATCACATATTGTCAAGTCTAATTTAAAACAATACACACATTTAGAACTACTTGATGCTTTGAGAATTGCATACATCACGCACACTGATGAACCACTTAATTGATATATACTTGAAGCTTTTAAAAAATAATAATACATACTACCCACAACTAAAAAATGAAGATAAATCTAACAACAATTTGTAACTATACAAACACACACACACATACATACACAAATTTTTTATTTGAAAAAGAATATATTCCAAAAGAGAAAAAAAGGTTCAATATATATCGGGAAGTGCACAAAACCATCGCCATTTACATTAAATATTTTATTTTGATTGATTCGAGTGCTAATTTCCACAACTGAGTTATTGTCACATAAGTGTTGAAGCCGTCCAGAATGGATGATTCCAGCTGAAACCAGGATGGGAGAGCCATATTTCATTCATTTGTTTGTTAACATCCACGGAGTCGTGTAACTCCGGAGGGGTTTAGGGTTTAGGGTTTAGAGGACGACGCCGAGGCCCAATTGCAGGGAGAGAGAGGATCCATGGCGAGGTCGGGACCCTCCCACTGATCGAACCTGAGCCAGTGGAAGAGGAGGAGGAAGAGGCTTTGCGTCTGATTCCATGACTTGATCAAGTCGCATTCGGCCCGAGCTTACAGAGTCGTCAACATGGCGAATCAGACGAATCTGGCGAAAGGCAAACGCCGCAGCGAAAGCTTGCCAGGTGACAATGGCGATGTGGTCGTGCTTCACAGGGGTGAAGTGAAGAAACGGCGTGGCGAGAAGGAGGAGAACAAGTGGAAGGTGATATTACGTGATGGCGCGAGTGGATTCGAACCGTGTGACTGTTTTTTTTGTTTTTTTGTTTTTTTTCCTGATTAGGGTTTGGACTATTGGTTTTTGACAGTTGATGGAACTTGTTTTTTGGGGTTTGAAATTGGTCCTCTGTTTTGAGGATTTTGATGAGGGTTTGAACTGAATCGACCGTGGGCAATGGGGTTATTGGCTGCAGCATATCAAGGACAAGAAGTTGAGGGGGCAAATTGTTCAAAGAGAGAAGCTCTTTGGAGAGGCGGCTGAAACCGCTACGAAAGTCCAGCAGGTTGGTCGTCTTGTCCACTTTTTCTTTTGCGTGCGTGTGCCTGGAGTCTGGTGCTGATAGTGCAATTTGTAAAGATTTTGAGCGATGTTGAAGCCAATAATTGGTATATTTGTCAGTGGTTATTACCAAGTGAAGCAGGGTATTTGGAAGCAGAAGACCTAGAAGATACTCGTCATTTTAGTCAAGAGGCTATCGTCAAGGAAGTCGATGTAACGAGTGCACGAAAAGCTTTCGACTTGCAATTGCCAGGTCCTTTTTTTCCCTCTGATTGATTCGATAGTGGCTGGCGCTTTGGGGGCGGTGGCTGGCGATTTCATTGCGTTCTTTGTACTTCACGGCGTTTTTGGAACTGTAATTTCGCTCTGCATTCACATCCCATGCCCTCAGTAGACGAAGTTTACAAAATCCATTGTACTGAAATGTTGATGTAAACCTCACTATTGGTTAATTTTGCTCGTTGTTAACAATTTGCATTTGATAATGTAGATCTCGGTTCATACACAGTGGACTATAACTCCAATGGACGGTTCTTACTACTCGGTGGCCGGAAGGGGCATCTTGCTATGATGGATTGGAAGAAATCGCGGCTGATGATGGAATTACAGGTTATTATCTGCGAAGCTTGTCTTACTTGTAGATGTCTTGTGCAAGTCTCACTAAGAACAATGCTGATGTTTTGATGCGTTCGATCCTCCATCAAATAGTTTTACGTAGCACCTGAATAATAGGTATAGCATCTATTCTTAGGTGTTGGTTTCTAATTGAAGGCGTTGTTTCACCTCAGGTACGAGAAACTACGCGGGATGTGAAATTCTTGCACAATGAGACCTTTTTTGCTGTGGCGCAGAAAAAGTACGTGGACTTGTTCCTCTATCATCTTCTGTAAAGACTCGTATCTGCAACTTTTCAGTTTTCTTTCTGTGATTGTAACGTACTAGTCGTCCATTTGTCTGAGACCCGCCTAATGTAGTTGTCTTTCCAATGTCTTTGGGACGTGTACTTCCTTAGTTGGCATAAGATAATTATACATGGTTGCAAGTATTATTTTGTTGTGGTGTTTGAGGTATAAGAGAATATTCAACCGCTATTCTTATTTTCTGCGTGTGTGGATTGAGCAGATATGTCTTCATCTACGACAGGAAAGGTGTGGAGATCCATTGTATGCGGGTATGTTTAATTTCCATGTTTTGTAATATGTATTTATTGAACTAAATCTCATCTATTCTAGAAATGAATGATGCTTAATTTGTATACAAAGGTGATTTAGCAAGTTGCTTATGCTGTCAAACGATCTTCATGAAGTGGTATTGGAGAATTGCTGTAACAGACGTTATCTAATTCGTGCAGGACCATATTCAACCATTGAAATTGGAGTTTTTACCTCATCATTTCTTGCTCGCAAGTGTAGACAAGGCTGGAATATTGAGGTATCAAGATACGAGTACTGGGACCCTTGTTGCCCAGCATCGGACCCATTTGGGTCGCGGGGGTGTTCTACGCATGAATCCGTACAATTCTATTTTAGGCTTGGGGCATAGCAATGGGACGGTCACTATGTGGTCTCCGAACATGTCAACTCCTCTTGTTTCGATTCTTTGTCATCGTGGACCTGTGACCACTGTTGCCTATGACCTTGCGGGTGTACACATGGTAACGGGTGGAATGGACGGCCAAGTGAAGGTTTGGGATGTAAGAAAATATCTTCCATTACACACCTATATTGCTCCGACCACCCCGAAAGCCCTTGAAATCAGTCAGAGGGGACTAATTGCAGTAGGCTGTGGGTCCAAAATTGAAATCTGGCGAGATGCCTTGGCAACCAAACAGGTACGCTTGATTCTAACTATTTGCTGGAATTGATCCAACGTTATCATCGTCAACACGTTCTCTGGAGTTGTGGACTACGAGATTCTCATTTGTTGTTCTTCTTATCTGGATGGTGTATTTTCTTTCCTACTCTGCTTCTGACATGGTGTCTTGTTATCATCAGGTCAAACCTTACTTGTCACACAGATTGGCCAAGGGTGCACAAGTGGAAGACTTTGCCTTCTGCCCGTATGAAGACGTTCTAGGAACTGGGCATTCAGCAGGTATCTCGTCGCTTCTTGTTCCAGGCGCTGGAGAGCCCAACTTCGACACGTACGTGGCGAATCCGTTTGAGACATGGAAGCAGCGGCGGGAGGCAGAGATCCAGCGTCTTCTGAATAAGCTACCTCCCGACACCATTGCACTCGATCCTAACACCATTGGTGGTATCCTCCGGGCTGGTAACGAGAATCAGAAAGCGAAGTTGGCTCTGTCAGAGGAAGCCAACAAAGCGAATGCAATTGCAGCAGGAAAGGAGGTCAAGGAGAAGAAAAAAATGAAGGGAAAAAACAAACCAAGTAGGCGGCACAAGAAGAAGCAGTTGAATGTCATTACAGCTGAAATGCAAATTAAACGCGACTTGATGGCGAAACAAAAGTCTGACAGCAAAAAACCTACCACCACTGTTGAAGTTAATGACACTTCTCTTCCTCTAGCATTAGAACGATTCAAACGCAAGTAATCTTATTTATGTAACAATATTTTTGGTATGTTTGTTTCTTTATTCGCCACACATATGACAACGGTGTGCTCCCCTTCATACGGTTTTCTACCTTATGTGCGTCGTACAATGAGAGGAAAACGGATCCCTCTTCAGATTCAAGAAGCTACATGAGATTCTTTGTAATCATTAACAGTGATAGAAACCAGTGAAATTATATCATTAGGAAGTTAACAGTCGTGCTTTCGCTCTAACCCTTAGATGAAGGATGAGCCGACAATGAACACGAGTGATAGCCGCCATGTTTGACGATATTTTCTCAGTTGTTATCCAATGAGTTTAGCCACGTCGACCCTCATGAAATCCGTGGGCCGTAACGTGGACTTTATTTAATGCGCCACTCCTTCCTGCGGAAATGTCTTCCAAATACCCCGACCTCCATACAACTCGACTGACGCCCCCTAATAAAAAAATGTATATATACGATTCAAAGGCGCATGAAATAAAGCAAAGTTTTGAAAGCGGTACCATGCCCAATACTCCAAGCACAGCACACTCGCCAAGTGGCGGCTAAGTAGTACCACATCTGGCTGGCAAGCCTTGCATGCCGACGCAGCATCTTCGCCCTTATCGTCTTCCTTCTCCCTCTTGCACTAAATTCACAATTCCCAACCCACAACATCATCATTTTGCAGACAATTCGTTGCATAAGCCGCGAGAAGTCGAAGGGATTGTTTTTTGTATTATTCTGTTTTCGACAGACAGAGAGGATTCACAGGCAAGATGGTGGACGCAGCGGCCTTGATCATCGGTGTCATCCTGTTCGTGCTCCTCTCACCGGGGCTGCTGTTGCAGATTCCTGGGGATGATCGCCCAATCGAGTTCACCAACCAGCGGACAAGCATAGCGTCCATCGTGGTGCACGCCGTCGTCTTCACGCTGGTCTTCTACCTGTTGCAGCTCCTATTCCACGTCCATGGCGGAATGTAGACCACCCTTGTTGCACATCCCCAAGGTGTGCTTGTGTCCCTTACAGCCCTCGTTACCTTTGTAAAGTTACTTGAGAACACGGCTTCTTGGATTCCAATTCTCGTGCTGTTCCCATGGCCACAAGTGCTTTTCTCTTTTGCAGCAATTTGATCCCTTACCACAGTTACTTTTTTCTTCTAGCTTACAATGGGTGATTCGTCATACTGTGGTACTTCAGAAGTTGCTTTTGTAGCGGATTTGTATGCTCGTTTGTTTCTCCCTGAGCATAGGAGATTGAGGTTTTGTTTCTTTCTTTGTAGCAGGGAAGTGAAGGAACAGGAAAGCTACCGAGATATCTTCTGGAATTTGGTGACTCGTGTGCTGTTAGTAAGTTGATGACCTGTAGCTTTGTTCAGCCCACCAGTTTTTAGTGCTTGCGGATAACGCTGAAGTGGCCAGTCCTGTTGTGTTGATATGTATATTTGAATCATACTATTTGCAGGACGCTGAAAAATACTAAGCCCTGCAGCAATTATCTTTTATCTATTGTTTATCTTAGTCTCAAGAGTGGGTGTATGGATTTTTTGGGGGTCTGCGTTCATTTTTTGTTTTTTGTTTTTTTATTTATTTTTTTGTAAAGAAACCGATGTATGAGAATGGTATGTTGCAATATAATACGTTTCGCTGTTTACTCTTTGTTTCGAGGGTTTTGGGTATTACTGGCAACGGATTCACATCGTGTGTTGCACGATTTCAATGAAGGAGTTGACAGTGCACCAAATTAGTTAACTTCATCTTACACTAAATTTGTACTTTGTCAGACTTTTAGTGTCCTCTCGAAAGGAGCGTTTTGTCTGATTTCAAGGGTTCTTCACCAGAATGGTCCCTGAAAAGTACTACTCAACTTGATGTCGCTTGGTGATGTTCCCAAAATACGGGATGCACGAGAGTCTCGAAAGCTTGAACGTCGTTGATTACAATGAGGGATCGTTGGAAATAGAAACTGTGTTGGGATATGAATTGTGTGCAGCCACAGAAAAATCTGGAGGCCTCAGTTTGCGTTTTGTAGAGGTGGCCTATAAACAAGTGACCAATTCCAGTGTGATTTATTCATGTAGAATTAAATATGTAGGAAGTATGGTTCAGAATAACAAATTAAAAAATGAAACTTATCGCCCTATTTTAACTGTAGATTCAAGTTTATTGCAGTATCCTTAGTCATAAAAATTGTCCCAGCTTCTGAACTGATTCTAGATAGTCGGATTTCACCGCATAATCATGACAGGAAAATGAAGCGAAGAAGGTAATTATATTGTACCAATTACAATTGCGACATAAATTTAGAAACGAGATCATACGTATAATATTTTAGTGTAAATCCTCCCCTTTACCACACTCAACAGATTGATTAAAAGGAAGATTTTATAAATATCATATCTGCATGAGAGCCAGTTGTCACGAGGACCACCATCATTCTAAGATTTGTCTCCTCAATCCTTAGATGCTTCACAAACCTTGCGGTGAAACGCATTATTCTACGGGGAGTGTGCGAGGGACTGAAGGCTGCGAAGCTAGCCACTGAATTTTGGCTGAGTGGCGCTTTTTTGTAACCTCGCGTCGCACATGTTGTCCGAGGTTTACAGTGGAGCATGCATACACACAAAATCTAGACAAAGTTACGACCGATGCAAGTAGAATGCCGCAACTACCTTTCGATACGTCAAGCATGATTTAAGGATAGTGGATCTTAGATATGTATAGTCACCGGTGCAAGTGTGAACCTCCACCTATTGTTCTTGTAGCTGAGTGTCAATTGCTTCAAAACATGCTCTCAAGGCTTGACTGAGTCCGTATAGAGTGTTATGGGGCTTGCATAGGTAATTGTCCCTCTTTGGAGCTATAAACTTGGGTGGTTGCTCAATATAGACTTAAGCAAAATACAACCTGCTATAACTTGATTGAGCTGGGAGGTGTCGACTTGTGTGAGTTGTCGTGAAATATTGTGTTGTTGACAAAGTTTGTCAAATAAAGCAGATGTGAATCTACTACCTCATTCAGAGCAAAGGCACAGTAAAAGAAGGCTGGTTTGCTTTTCTACTATTTCTTTAAATATTAAAAAAACGTAGAAGGTGTTGGACTTGGCCTTGAGCCAATAGACCCACATGTGTTGTGAATAGTTGTCTACAAAGAGAACAAGATATTTGGCACCAACTGGGATTGATATTCAAAAGGGATTGCATAAATCTGCATGGACGAGCTGAAGAGATCGTGAGGCTTTTCTGTAGATAAATTTTGGAAATTTTAGTCTATGTTATTTACTTAGAAGGCAACTTTTGAAATTAAGTGCAGCTTTTGGTAAGCATGGAATACATGTCACAATGTGTGCAGCTGATAATGAAGATAACTTGTTGTGCTTGATATGACCAATACGTAAGTGCCATAACTTGAGTTTGTCTACCAGAGTCTTGATGTGTTATTGAGCTATAACCGTAGCTCAGTAAGAAGGATTTATAGAGACTGAATAAGTTCAACTGTGGTTGGTATAAGGCGGTCGACGTTAGAGGCATGGCGGCGTTTGGCTTGAGCAAATATTTTGCCTGTTTCACAGTTAATGATTTGACAACATTTTGATGCAAATATGTGCATAAAGCCAGAATCATAGATCTTTCCGACTGAGAGCAGATTATCGACAAGGGATGGCGCATACCAAAATTTATCGATATATTTATTTGATTTGTAAGTGGAAATGGAGGCATAACGCATGTCGTGTACATGGTGATGTTGTCCTCCAATTGAATGGACTGTTCGAATGAGAGGCTCTAGTTTGAAGAATCTAGGAGTGCGGCTTTTGTTGGCGTGGTTGCCAGGGTCGACTTGGTCCTTGATTGACACGCCATTGTGTTGATGGTAATGATGATCAAACAAAAGAAGGGCGGTTGAGAGGTGGTGGTGGTTGATGGGGTCTGTGCAAAGAGTTACTACGGACTGCAAGTGCAATCTCAAAATGACGGTTTGTTTATTTGATGTGGAGATAAGACTCCTCACCTAGCAAAAAAGATTCCAATTCTTGGAGAGTGAGTTGTTTTTGTGGTCATGAGTAATTGGACATATCCACCATATTGATGTGGAAGGGTGCTAAGCATGAGAATCGCAACACTTTGCTAAGACAACTTCGGCTTGTGTGAGCTTATCTACGAGATCCTTGATGGTTCGTAGCAAGTCTTTCATGTTGCTGTCCAAAGATAGGCGGATATTGAATAGCCTGTTTAAGAGATTGTTCTTGCAAGGTTGATTAGTGGAGGCAATCATAGTCTTGAACATCTTCTAGAGGAAGTGGGAGTCATGTTCCATCTTTTATCTTAGAGAACAAATTGAAATGCACAAAGAGGGTGAGAATTAGTGTGCGTTGCAGGTTGTTGCTTTCTTCTATGGATTGTCTATTGACGAGGCGGGGCTTCTCCTTGACGTAGTGCCACAGACCTTTCCTAAGAACTTTCTCTATTTTAAAACTCCAGATACTTTAGTTCTCTTCTACTGTATGCCTGCACTCAAAATGAATCAAGTTTGTGATGAAACGATGAGTGAGAGGAGGTAGCTACCTAAAGTTGATCACCTGTTGTCAACACGGGACGTGAGGGAGGCGTAACAATAATTGGTGAGGCTGGCCTTGCTATCTCTAAGTCAGAGCTCATGCCGAGAGTGGCACTTTATAGCAGAGAACCTAAAGAGGTCGCTCTGATACCATGAAAAAAAAGTAATGAGAGAAGGCAGCACCCGGAACTCTTGATGTTGCTGTGTGGTAACACTTACACAAATATATCACTCTTTTGAGAGTCTCCTGATATACCAACTAGGTGTGCTAATTATAACTTAACCTAATCCTACGTCAGCCTAGTTGTGCTTCCACTTGTCACCGGAAGCCAGGTTTATTCCAACAACTCGTGTGCGCAGTGTAATGTGTGTTGTCTGTAGTTTCCAAGGTATGGAGTTATGAATTCATGAACTTTTGATACCCAGCTTGGGTTCTGATGCATCAACATCAACACAAGACTGATCGTTCTTGTTTCTTATCCAGAGCTTGCAATGTGCGACTGTGTTCGCAGATTCTGTCGGTGATAGGTGGTCTGTTGAGGCTCCTCTTTTCGACTCACATTGAATACATAGTACGAGGCTGAACCTCTTCAGGTGAGGGTTTGAATCTTCTTTAGCAATGAGTTTTGTGTTCCCAAACAGTTTCCCAAACGCTTTAAATCCTACACAAAATGACATACTAGTCCTGAACTATGGTGCACTATTTTCGTTATTCGCTGGAGTGGTTATCTTATTCAAATACAGGCGCTTCATCTACATTAAATTTCTTTAGCAATCCGTGCTGGACTTTTACAGTCACTGTTGTTGTCCATTGTTGGTCGTATTTTTGTGTTTTTTTTTGCTACGGTGCAGGTCTTATTCATGTTGGAGGTTTGTGATGGTACTAATCTTCTTACCCTTGTGGTTTTTGAAGGTGGTGGTTTTCTGTCTGTTGTTGCAAGATCGTGATGGTGCTAGTCCTCTTCAATTTTTTGTTGTTGGTTCGTGATTGTGGTGATCCTTCTCGCCTTGTTTCTAGTGTGAGATTATGTTCTTCCAAGCAAAGGTGATAGTTGTGATTGCACTCTTTCTCACATTCTTGCTATTTGTGATGAAGTTCTTTATGGCAGCGGAGCTAGTTTTTGTATCAAATTTCCTTAGTAGTGTAATAATGATGAATGTTTCTGGGATGTTGATGCTTAGTTGGAAAGATTTGCAGCTGTGTTCTTTTCTGTTGTGGTTTGCCACTCTGTTATAATGTATGTAAAATTTCTTTTTGCAGAATTTTTTATGAAGAGTATATTACAATTTTAGGATACCACAATTTAGATATTCCTTTTCAATTTCAATTTCATTTTAATTATTATCTATTATAAAGGATGTAGTTGTTGTGTAAATGACGAGAAAAAAAGAAAAAAAGAAGAAGAAAAAAAAGGGGTTTTTTAGTCTTGCTAACAGAAGTTTGTAAGTTTCAAAGTTTGTTTTGTTTTTAGTCTCTAACTCAATCTTGTTTCTCTAGTGTTGTTTTTATTTATTTATTTTTGCATCTAATGTGTGTGTGTATATATATATATATATATATATATATATAATAGATATTAAAATCTTAACATGCATATTTTATACAAACATATTTAAGCAAATGCCTTGGTATATTTGTATATCGTTTTGGTCAAAAATTTGGAAGAAAAATGAATAAAAATACTAATAGAAAACAAGTTTAAAGTATAATATTTACAACACAATTAGAAGAAAAATATATGAATCGAAGATATATATATATATATATATATATATATATATATATTATTTGAGTGAAAAAGGGAAGTGAAGTCTATCTAAAGTACAATATATTTTCTATAACTCAATACTTGACATGAAATACTAAGTCTATCCATTTGGTATTATTTCTAAAATTGATACATTAAAACTATACCCATTAATTTAATTATTTATTTTACATTAAAAAATCTAAATACAAAAATTAAAAAATTGATTATAATAGAACTAAAATAAGTAAAATAAATATTTATTTTGAAAAAAGATATTACTAAAGTTTCAACTTAGATTAAATGGAAATGATTAATATTTTTAATTCATTTATTAAAATATTTTATAAATAAAAATTTTGATTACTTTTTATTTTCATATGCCATATTTTTTTATTTTATTTTATTTTATTTTTATCTATTTGTATAAAACTAAATAAAAAATATTAAACCAAAACAATTAATTTTTTACATATATGTTTAAAAGTTACTCATATTTTTTATAAATTAGTTTAGTTAATTTTTTATGTAATATGAATTAAATAGTTTTCATATTGATGTTTTTTTTTTTTTTTTTTTTTTTTTTTATGCACAAATAAGAAATTTGATAATTTTGGTTTTATTTAATTAACAAGTCACAATAAAACAAAATGTGACAATCACATTTAAAGTCAAATTTTGTTTCATTGAATATACTACCTATATTTTGGCCACTTGCCTTGCAATTACATTCTTTTTTATTTTACAAAAATACTAATGAAAATCCTTGTTACACATATTATACAAAAAATATAACATCCATTGATTAAAGAGTGAGAAGGTTTCAATAAGTATGTACATTGGTTTCAAGCTCTAACATTCCAACCAAAGATAGTTTATTCTTTTATTGTGACATATAAGAAAAGATAAGTTGGATAAAAGTCACACTTAGACTAGAACCTTCCAACACACTTTACAAAAAAAATTCAACAATTACCCATATAGCTTTCCTATCAATTTATAAAATCTCTCTTAACTTGAAGGTCTACAATAATTACTTTTGTGAGTTATAACTTACTTGTAGGAATTGAATCCATTAATCATCACATGGAAGCTAAAAAAATAAAGCATACAAAGGAATAAGAAATAAATCAAACAAAGACATGATTGTAAGATTACTAAATCCTTTATATGCATATTCTTACAAAAAAAAACTAAAAAAAGCTACCAAGGTGTAACTATAGTATAAATATTATATTCATCTTATTAATTCTAGGCCATTTTTAATTCAATAATCAACATCCTATTATATTTTTTCATAAAAAATAATGAAATCTTGTATCACAAAAAGATACAAATCCAAAATTAGGCATGATGTGTATCAATACTTGGACTTCATCTTGTTTTATATCACAATCCATTGATATTACATCACTGAAAACATAATTAAAGTCTCATTATACACAAATCAAGTACAATTATAGAATTTTATATTAGCTACATATTACCAATAAAAGATGAGAGTACATGCATGGCTACGTAGTCTATAACAAACTATATTTACTATTTATTTTTATTTTTATTTATTATATTAGATTTTAAGTCTAACCTATTAAGCAAGCTTCAATAGAACGTTGTCATGTTGTGATACAATTATATGGTGAAAATATGACTAAAAATGATTTTTAATTAACACTCTATTATATTAGTTCAATAAGAATTCAAAATATTTTAATAAGGCTTTTATGATAGTTTCTTAGCCTATTTTCTTGTCTTAATAACAAGTAGATAAAAGGTAGTTAGTATTTTTACCTTTTAGAATATAGAAACTCTTTTACTACCTTAGAAAGACCATAAATTGATAAAATTAGGATAGAAGGGGTAAATGGTTGGTATGATTGATATTATGATCAAGTTCAAAACTTGGCATTTTAATAACAGATAATCATTAGGATAGGTAGGATTGGACTAAAAAATCCTTAGGATATTGTTAGAGACATAGTCCGTAGAACCTTCTAGAAGCAAGTCTCTGCAACCTTCTAGAAGCTTCCTAGTTGATGGAAGTTGCTTGAGAAGCTTCCTAGTTAGTAGAAGATGTTAGGAACATAGTCCTTAAAACCTTCTAGAGACAAGTTTCTAGAACCTTCTAGAAGTAAGTCTCTGGAACCTTCTAGAAGCTTCCTAGTTGGTAGAAGTTACTTGAGAAGTTTCCTAAATAGGAGTATATATTGGAATCGAGGCTGAAGAGTTCTTTAGTCTCGCCAACACATCTCTTAGAGCTCTAGCTCACCTCTCTGGTGTTGTTCTTGTATTCATCTGATTAATCTAGTTCTTGCCAGTTCTTCTTGAACTTCTTGTTAGATCTCGAGCCTGTATTTCTGTATCTGTGACAATTTCTGTGTCCATGACAGTTTGTCGAGACTATACTCACCTCAAATATCAGAGCTAGTTTCTTCTTTGTTAGAGTGTGGATTATTCCTCTGCTTGAAGGTGCACTAACATTTTAGAGGTTGCGAATTATCCTCCTCTAAACTGATACTTCTTTTGTTACAATATTGGAGTCTTATTCTTCTTGGAGAGAGTGGATTATCCCTTTTCTTGAAGCTCTTAAGGCGATTTAGAGGTTGCGGAGTACCCTCCTCTAAACCAATATTATCTTCTTGTAGAGTCATTTCTGTCCTTTTCTTAGAATGGCCGGAGGCTAAGTCATTAGTATGACAAAAAGTTTGGAGTCTAAGTTGGATGCTATCATGAATGCCCTCGCTATGTTATCCCAAAGAATTGAAGAGATTGAAGGAATCGTGGCAAGGCTTCATAATGATGGAGCATCTCGAATGGCACAATCTAGGTTGCACCAGCCTCAAACTTCTGCATTTGAAGAAACAACTTTGCCTCAGGTTCGACAAGCACCACTGGTTCTATAACATAAGAAGCCCCAAGTTAGCCTTCTGGACAAGTTCGATGGTATGTGTTCTATGTTTCGAGGATTCGTCAATCAAATCAGGTTGATAACAATTTTACAGCCCGAACACTATCCAACGGAGGAGTCACGTGTTGAGCTTGTTGGAACCTTACTTACAAGGCAAGCTCTATCATGGTTTGTTCCTTTGTTTGAGAAACGATTGTCCATACTAAATAACTTTCAAACCTTTTTGGAGGCATTTGCGGAAGCATTTGGTGAACACGACAAGGTTCGATGGGTTATAACAAAGATCCGATTACTACAACAAGAGATGCGCTCTACATCAGTCTATGCATTGAATTTCAGGCAATTAGTATGCGACATCAATTAGGATAAAGAAGCATTGATGAGTCAATTCTATTGGGATTTAAGGGATGATGTGAAGGATTTACTTTTAACTCTTCCTGATCCACGAATGCTCAACGAAGCTATTAGCTAAGTTGTGAAGTGCGATAACCACCTATTTCAATGTCACCAAGACCAATGCTTAAGACAACATATGGTTTGCCATGTCCTAACTATTTTGGGAAGCAGTGTGAATTCACATTTAGAGATAGAAGACATGCAAATTGATGTGGTACGTATCAAATCCCTTATTCTAGAAGAAAAAAAGCGGCGTATGGAGGAAGGTCTATGCTTATATTGCGGTGAAGAAGGCCACAAAGTTGGAAATTGCCCAAGAAGTAAAATCAACACACTATCAAGACCAGGGGCACGTTTGTTCATGAAAACGAGGATGCTTAGCCACAATAGGAACCGTGCGGCTAGTCAATGAAATATCACAAAACAACCAGGTTCTTTTCTTTCCGCTCAACCTGTCCTTTGTTTTATAATCCCTTTATTTATTGGCCCTCAAAAATTGAGAACCTTAGCATTATTAGATTCAAGAGCATCTGCTTATTTTTTAGATGAAGAATTTGCGAAGCATCATAAAATTTCTTTAGTACAAAAATCCAAACCTGTTCACGTTGAGGTCATAGATGGGCGACCTTTATTGTCTGGTAGTGTCACTCGTGAATCAAAACCTACAGAAGTGACGTTTAAGGACTATAATAGTTATATTATTTTCAATATTATTAAAATCCCATCAAATCTTATTATTCTTGGTCTTTGGTGGTTGGAAAAGCATAACCCATCCATAGATTGGAGGTTGCGGAAGATGACCTTTTCCACAAAACCATCCAAAAACAAGCCTAGTAGAAAACCCCGAATAGAGAAATTCTTATTCATTAGAGCAAGAGTGTTTGTAAGATCGTCTAAGGAAGGTACACCGTTTGTCATTTATGCGACTTCAACTACCAAAGAGAAGATCTTGATAGCAAGTATACTGGAGCAATATAAGGATTTTGAAGACGTATTTCAAAAGAAGAATGTCGACATGCTACCGGAACACCGACCATATGATTGCGCCATAGACTTGCAGGAAGGAGCACAACCGTCTTTTGGCCCAATCTATAATCTATCGCAGACAAAGTTGGCAAAGTTACGAAAGTACATCGACGAGAATCTAGCCAAGAACTTCATCCGTCATTCAAAATCGTTAGTTGGGGCACCCATCTTATTTGTGAAGAAGAAAGATGGCTCATTGCAGATGTGCATGGACTATCGAGGCCTCAATAAGGTAACAAAGAAGAATCGTTATCCGTTATCCTTGATTTCGGGTCTCTTGGAATAACTTGGACGTGCAAGGATCTTTTCAAAAATTGATCTAAGGGGAGCTTACACCCTCGTACGAATCAAGGAAGGAGATGAGTGGAAGACAGCGTTCCGTACAAGGTATGGCCATTTTGAGTATAATGTCGTGCCCTTTGGTCTTACCAATGTTCCAACGGTCTTCCAACATATGATGAATGATATTTTTTGGGAGCACCTTGACGATTTTGTTGTCATCTACTTGGATGATATTTTGATATTCTCCAAAAACGAGGAAGAGTATGAAAAGTACGTTCGTTTGGTCTTAGAGAAACTATGCGAGCGAGGACTATATGCCAAGTTGGAGAAGTATTTATTTCATCAAATAGAGATGGAATTTTTGAGGTTCGTTGCGACTACGGAAGGCTTGAAGATGGATCCCAAGAAGGTGGAAGTAATCGTGTCCTGGGAGGTTCCGAAGACAATTAAAGACATATAATGCTTTCTTGGTTTTGCCAACTTCTATCGGATCTTCATCAAGAATTACTCTCAAGTTGTTGCTCCTCTCACTCGGTTGACATGCAAGGATAAGCTAGAATGAAGACCTCTAGCGGAGAAGGCGTTTCAAGACCTGAAGATGGCATTTACTACGGCTCCAATCTTGGTACATCCAGACTTTACAAAGGCCTTCTATTTAGAAACTGATGCTTCGGATTTTGCTTTGGGAGCTGTACTTTCACAAATGAGAGAAGACAAGAAGCTCCATCCGGTTGCATTCTATTCTCGAAAGTTCTCTGTTGCTGAAATCAATTATGAGATCCACGATAAAGAACTTCTTGCTATAGTGGATTCTTTCCAAGAATGGCGTCACTTTCTTAAAGGAGTTGTACACCCAATGCCCGTATACATGGATCACAAGAATTTGGAGTATTTTGTGTCGACTTGAGTTCTAAATCGACGTCAAGCTCGGCAGAGTATGTTGCTATCTAGGTTCGATTTTGTTATCACTTATCGATCTAGAAAGCAATAAGGACTATCTGATGCCTTATCGAAGAGATCGTATCTTGTACCAAAGGCTGGAGAAGCAACGTTTGATCAATAATGTATGATGTTGTTGAAGCCAAAGCAATTTCGGCTTTGTATTACTATTGTGCCAATTGATGCTAACTTCCTGAACCAGGTATGTGCCATTACCATTGAAGATTCAATAGCCATTGATATCAAGCAACGTACCAATGACGATAAGTTCAAGGTGGAGAAAGATCTTTTATACTTTGAGGAATGGTTGTATATTCCAAAAGGACCAGCACGACTCCGAGTTCTTCAATCTTGCCACGATTTTTGAGCTGCGAGATATTTTGGATTCAACAAGACCTTGGAGCTTATTTCTTGAGATTTTTGGTGGGTCCAAATATGGAAGGATGTGAAAGATTTTGTTCTCTCCTGCGACATCTGTTTAAGATCCAAGAATCCTCGACATCGCCTTTATGGACTTCTACAGCCATTGCCGATTCTACGTCGACCATGGTCTTCAGTTTCCATGGACTTCATGACGGACCTGCCATCATCAAACTCATTTGACAACATCTTTGTCGTGGTAGATCCGCTTACAAAGATGGTGCACTTTGTCCCTTACAAGAAGATATCGTCTAGTGAAGTCACAGCAAGGCTCTTTCTCAATAATGTGTATCGATATCATGGACTACCAAATGATATCATATCAGATTGAGGAACTCAGTTCGTGTCAAAGTTTTGGAGATCTCTCTTTGAGTAACTGAAGGTGGATATCAAGCTTTGTTCGGATTTTCATCCTCAAACTCACGGCCAAACGGAACGGGTGAACCAAGTCTTGGAACAATACTTATGATATAGCATCAACTATCAAGAAGACGATTGGACTGCATATCTATCGCTATCCGAGTTTGCATATAGCAACACCCTCCATGCGCCGACTCAATATACACCATTCTTTTCCAACTATGGGTATCATCCAAAGCTTGATTTATTGAGTCCGTTAATAAATAAAAATCCAGCAGCTGAAGGATTTGCGAAGCAACACTTAGAGCTTCAAATTACGTTGAAGCTTCAATTATAATCTGCTCAAGAATCCTACAAGGTGTCTACAAATAGATTTCAAAATCAAGCACCTACTTTCAAAATTGGAGATAAAGCATGGCTTCTTCGACGGAATATCAAGACCAAGCAACCATGTGATAAGTTGGACTATCAAAGATTGGGACCATTTATCATCCAAAAGTAAATCAATCTAGTGGCGTATCATCTAGAATTATCGGCTTCTATGAAGGTACATCTAGTCTTTCATGTTTCTCTGTTGGAGCCTTATCCAGAGTCGTCTTTTCTTGAAAGAGTACAATGTCCGCCATCTAGTATTGAGATCAAGAACCACGAGGAATACGAGGTCAAAAAGGTACTGGATTCACGGCGAAGGTGGGACAAGTTAGAGTATCTTGTTCATTGGTGCGGCTACGACATTAATGAGTGAAGGTGGGAGCCAACTGAAAATCTCGCCAATGCGTCGCAAAAGGTACAGGAGTTTCATCAACAACATCCTCATAAACCTAAGCCGGTTCGACGATAGCTTCCTTCTGAAGCCTGTTCACCCAAGAATATAAGAAAGGGAGAGAGCACCACCAAAATTCGTAATTGATGTAGTTATTTTCTCCAAGATAAAGTAGAATTTTTTCAGTAGCCATAGTTTGGTCTTCTGATATAGATAGCCAAGAGATAGATATTATGCCAATCAGATTATCTCAATCGACTAGCTCACAAAGGCGACCCCGAGATGAAGAACCGCCTATACCATGACGACGATGGAGGATATCAAGTAACCGATCACTGGTGATTGTATTTGAGTTTGAGCGTGCTTATGATGGTCAGCCAGAAGGCGTGTTTGCAAGACAATTTCATAATGAGGACACTGAAGTTCATGCTTGGTCAGAAATTGAAGACGTGGGTCACTACCATTGGCTTCAAGGGCCGATGCACCACTTACCTCGTGAACAACAGTTGGAGTTCATAGTAGACGTTATGCGATAGATCTTCATTTTCTTGCGTTGGTACTGATTAACAACAACATTACTTCTCAGAGACCTCGAAGCTAAAGGAAGGAGTGATGTTAGGGACATAGTCCTTAGAACCTTCTAGAGACAAGTTTCTAAAACCTTCTAGAAACAAGTCTCTAGAACCTTCTAGAAGCTTTCTAGTTGATAGAAGTTACTTGAGAAGTTTCTTAAATAGGAATATATATATTGGAATCGAAGCTGAAGAGTTCTTCAGTCTCGACAACACATCTCTTAGAGCTCTAGCTCACCTCTCTGGTGTTGTTCTTGTATTCATTTGATTAATCTAGTTCTTGTCAGTTCTTCTTGAACTTCTTATTAGATCTCAAGCTTATATTTTTGTGTCCGTGACAATTTTTGTATCTGTGACAGATATATTAGATTGATACTCAGAGGTCGATTGTTTATGAAACAGGGTCGAAATCAGACCTCTAGTCACTAAAATGATTGCCTAAGATAAATTGGGAGAGCATTCAAGATTGGAGATTAGGATTTGAGAGCTAGCTTGAAGTTCTTTTTAAAGGCATAAGGATTATTTTTTAAAGATTTTTGAGGACTTGATAATTGTTGTTCAAAGTCAGGGTTTATATTAGTGATTTTGTTTTTATATAATATAACTAGGGCTAACAATTTTGGCTAGTTCATGCAATTGGTTTAACATCTATAGATCAAAATTTGATATTATTTGGATTATTGAGTGTGCTAAGTGTATACAAAATTTTGTGATAATCTAAAAATGTGGTTTAAAGATATCTAGTTTTTAGCACAAGAGGGTTTTAGAAGTTGGCAGTTTAGGGTTGGGTAGGATTTTTGTGATATTTGGAGATCTACCTATCGAATCAAGGTAAAATTAGGCATAGTATTGAAAGACTTGAAGATCAAGTTGTACACCAATTTTGAGTTAAATTTAACGACTGGAGAAGGAGAAATCACTATTGGAATTTTTGCTTCACTTTTCAAGTTGGCGGCCAAAAGACATCAATGCAGTTTTTGGAGGTTTTTTCACAATTTGTAAGTTGGATTGGACTAAAAATTCTTCAACATATATAAGACTTATATTGACAATTGCATGCAAAATTTTATATCAAGTGGACAGCCAGATTAGAAGTTACAGCTTGTTAAAGCTCACTATTTAGGATTGGTGCTTATAAGAAAAATCTAAATTGCTAAAATATGAAAGTAACAAGATAATTGAGGTTTATGTGTGATTGAGGCTATTAAGAAGAGTGTTTTTTTACACTTTTGAATTGAAATTTGTATTATATTTTTTTTATATGGGTGAAACTTAATAAGATTTTTTGGATGTTTGTGAAATACAACCTCATCTTCCACAGCTAGGTGCCTAGTGCATTCTCAAGCAAGACAACACATAATACTACAACATTTGATAAAAATTGATTAATTTACATAAAATGAGAGATGCTTTGTAAAAGCCTTTCTTTAATTTATATAGATTTTAGAGGCCTTGAAGTTATTGAAGAACAATTACTTTGAAGACACAACACTTAGCATCAGCAAGGTTGCACACAAAGAGAGTATGGAATAAAATGTCTCTTACTTCCAATACCCATTACTTATAGGTAGTGGTTTCTATCCTAAAAGACAACTTCCACTCTTTGACTTTTATACACGTTGTCGTATTGTAACACGAGTATACAGTGAAAATAAAAAGAAAGGGGAATTTTATTAATATTCAGTTACCTCGAATATTGGGAGCATCAACCAACTCCAGTACAAATACTGAGTGGTCAGGTTCAGTCACTCCGTTACAGTCAGCCGGGGCATACTGAAATGCTCCATTCGATTCCAATAACGGGAGTCAGCAGGAAGAGAAGGACCAATTCACACGACGGGTTCGAGGAGCCAATTGGATCCAATTTCGATAATCCAATCCGGGTCCTCTTATCCAATATGAGACCTGAATTGGCCGGTCAACTCAATGCAGTCTAATTACGGGAAATCCAGGTCTTACTACGAGTCTTAGCCAATCTGACGCGAGGACCAATTTGACCCAATTACGGGAACATCCAGGTTACTAGGGGCATCTTTCCCAATATAGGACCTGAATTGGTCGGGCGACTCAATGTGGTCCCGATTACGGGGTTCGATTCTGTTTCAGGCTGTCCTGTTCTCTGTGCCGTTTCAGGGAACGTTGTTTTCGGTAAATGGATTTCTTAAAGGTAAAAACGGAGGAGAAAGCTTGATGGCGAGAGCCAATTTCGGATCCAAGCTTGAGGTGGGAGCCAATTCCGGATCTAAGACGGAAGATTGAAGAAATTCAGAGGATAAGGTTAGGGGGGGATATAGTTTTGAGGAGGAAGGTTTTTTTTCGGGGGAATCGGGGGGAGCGAGTTTTCAAGCTTTTGCAAGGTTACTAGTTCGGTTTTCATTGGAGGTTTTTGGAAGATCAAGGGAATTAGAGAGAGGAGCTTCATGCTTTGGGTCGGGGAAGGAAAGACATAGAATTTGGATTTTTCTTCTTCGTAGAGTTTTGGGACGACTGAGGCAATCGCTGCTGAAGTCAGTGTTGTAATGGTGAATCGGGATTTTTAAATGAAGTGGGTTTGAATACTCTTGACTGTTTTGTAAAATCGAGTTACGTCTGTGATTGAAGGATTAAAGGGGTGTCTATAGGATTGAGTATGCGGAGTGAATGAAATTTATTGGGTTAATCTAACAGGACAGTCAGTGGATACAAGATCGTAAGTACAAAGGGGTATTGAAGATTAACAGTTTGGGTTGTTCGGGGTTCTCTATAACGTCTAGAGACCTACCGGCTGGGGCAAAAAAAGGACTTCGACAAGCAGTCGAAGGGCATCAGTAAAGATTTACGGTGTATTCTTGCAGTCGTTTATATTCCAGCAGTAAAAATTGATAGACTGCTTGACTATCGGCGGATCTCCATACTACCTTCTACAGCCAGACGCCCGGCGCGTTCTCGAGTAGGAAAGCACGTAATACAACATAAGTGGTGAATCCGACGTGAAAGCTTGAGGTAGAAGGTATTGGATTTTGGTTGATTTTATCTTTATTTTTATGGAAAACGAAAATAAAAATTTTGAAGGATTTTTGGGAGAAGTTTCTGGTGGGGAGTCTTCTAAAGGACAAGGTATGCACATGGATCCGTCTATTGGTAGTTTGTTTCAAGCCTTCTCATTGTCAATGCAGCAACAGCAAAGCAATGATCGAAAGGAAGCTTTGGCAACCAAAGCATTGCAAGCAGTGGTCAATAAAACTGATCAATTTGATGGAAGGAATATTTCAAGGTATTTAAGATGTTATGTTCGTGAAATGGAATTAAATCGAATTTCTGAGAAGAAAATGGTTGCACTATTTGGACTTGCCACGATACCGGAGATAAGGGACCACATTACATCGATTACGGATCGTTGTGGGAATTCATGGGAGGATTTTTTACATGCATTGAAAGACGAATATTTCTTGGAAGATGCTGATCGCGTTACTAAGAAGCTGTTTCTAGGATGGATTGAACGGCCCAATAAGAATTTGCAAGCAACAGAGCTACTAAGGGAATTTGAGAGGCAGTACTCTCAATTATCGAAGGTAGAAAAATTGACATTGGAGCCGAACAAAGTTGATCTATTTCTTCAAGCTGCTGATGGAGAATTGCAAGAGAAATTAGAATCCCTTCTTGAAGACAAAGAAGAAGATGAAGGATTGACAACGAAGTGGAAGAACGTTGAAGATGCGGTGGGGTTACTTACAAAAAAAGAAAGGAGGAAGGATAGGAGCAATATTCCGAAAACAGTACAAGCACCCAAAGCTCCAGTACGTACAACACCACCGACAATGCCTACAGTTCAACCTTCGACATCCTTGTCAAAGAAAGCAGATATGGGTATGGAAGAAATTATACGAGGAATGCGAGATCTTCAAATCAAATTGGCAAGACTTGAAGAGAATACTTCTATAAACAATTCGAAGAATGTTTCAAAACAAGGATATGTACAAAGATGCATTTGGTGTGATGATGCTTCACACACTAGAAAAGATTGCAATGAATTTAATAATATGATACGGCAGAGAATTATTTGCTGGAAAGATGGGAAGATAGCATTGAAAGATAGGGAGGATCTTCTTCAAACCAATTTTGGCAAGGGAGGAATGAGAGCATTGGTTCAAGATTACTTAAAAGAGCATGAAACAGTAGTACAAGAAAGTGCAAGTTATGGTGCTAGAGTAGATGATGAAATTGGTGGAAGTACGGAAACTAGTGAGTTTTGGGCTTCTGCCGTTTCTACAATGCAAGAAGGGAAATTACCTCGAGAAGCGTTATTGAGAACTGCAGCTACAATACGAGGAAGAACAGGTTGGGAGGATCCTATTGAGTCTCTTTCAGTTCATGCATATATTGCTAAGAGCCAACATGAAGCTTTGATGGAAGAAAAAAGACGAGGAAATTTTGATGATACTAGAGAAGGAAATTCTTTTAAGAGGCAAACTCGAGGACACAAGGCTCGGGAGGCAGCTTCACAAGAATTGCCTGTAAAGGATACCTCAGTATCATTGGAAGAAAAAACAACGGAGACAAAAGATAAGGGCAAATCAATTGCTTATAAGCTACTTTCTGATATTGAAGCGGCAACAAATTTGAAAGGGGTGTTGGAAGAACATATATTAAACGCTAAGGTGGAATTCACATTGAAAGAAGTCTTGGGAATTGCAAAGAAGGAGTTTCATGATGTTATCATTGATAGTATTAAGCGAAAGAGGCAATTAATGAGCGAAACTGGAATGAGTCATGCTATTGATGCAAGAATATGTAGAGATGAAGAAGAGGTTGATATTGGTTACAAGCAACCAACAAATGAAAAGAATGGGTATAATCAGCGAGTACGTTTCGAAGATTCTAGTGACAAGGAAATGGAAACTTTGAGCCATTATACTCGAAAGCATTGGGCAAGGGCAACTACTGAGGTATTGGTGAAGGTAGGAGATATAGAAGAACCAATAGTTGCTTTGGTGGACCATGGTTCTGAAATAAATCTCATGTCTAAAGATCTTTATAAGAAGCAAAAATGGCCAATTGATATGGAACATGGATGGGCAATACGAGCAGCTAATAACACACGAGGCGAATTATATGGAGCTTGTCCAGATGTCAAAATTCGGATTGGGGATGTTGCGACGGAGCAACATTTCTTCGTTCAAGATACAACGTCTTATCCGTTGATTTTAGGACAACCTTATATCACGGCAACACGGATGGAAACAAAGGTACTTGACGATGGTTCTGCTTATGCAAGGGTACAGAGCGAAGATGGGAGGAAAGCTGTACAATTTCTAACAGTACCTCCTAACCATGAACGGAATCGAGATAGGTTGAGGGAGAAACCATTGCCAAAGATTGTTGAAGGATTTAAGGATTTTGGGGAGGTACCACTGTAAAGCGAGATTATGGAGGTACAAAAGAGGAGGTACTCTCGCGAGATGAAGGTACCTTTGATGCGAGTTTTATTGGTATATTGGAGAATGGAAATATTATGTATAAGAAAGTTGATGATTTTAAAAGAAAAGAAAGAAAAAGATTATATGATATTGAAGGACAGTTACGCAAGATAGGTACATTGCAAGATGATGAGAGGATTTTGGATGTTTATGAAGAAAATGGGCTGGAAGATTCATTGGAATTGATTACATCTATTGGATTAGGGAATAATGATAAGATTGTTGAGATTCATTCGAGAGAGGTTTATACCATGCTTGAATCTTTTCAAGCACCAGAAGTCACAGTAGAGACGAGATATAAAACGACAGATAAGAAGGTAAAGCCTGTTGCTGGACCATTACTAGAGGATTCTAAAGAACAAATGGGAGAAGCATCAAAAGAAGCAAGTTTAAGAGATCCAATGAGTATTGGACATCAGTTTACTGAAGAGACTTTTGAAGAATTGAAGATTGGTTCTGATGGTTCTTTATTGCCGGAGGAAATTACTTGCTTCAAAAAGATGTTGGCTAAACAAGGTAGATCGTTTGCCTTCGAATCTCATGAAATTGGGTGTGTGGATCCAAATATTATAACACCTATGGTTATCTTCACTGTACCGCATGTACCTTGGAATCTAAGACCGATTCCAGTACCGAGGACACATTTACCTAAATTGGTCGAACTATTGAAAGAAAAGATAAAGATGAAAATATTAGAACCTTCATTTGCGCCGTATTCTAGTCGATGATTTACGGTACCTAAGAAGAATGGGTCACTACGGTTTATTCAAGATATGCAGCCAATGAATGCTGTAACTGTCAGGAATGCAGGAATTGGACCTATTGTGGATGAATTTGCTGAGGCGTTTGCTGGAAGGGCGATCTATTCAATGGGTGATTTGTATTCAGATTATGATCAATTTCAACTTGCGGAAGGAAGTAGAGACATGACAACGATGAAGACACCGCTTGGATTGGTTAGAATGTGCACTCTTCCTCAAGGCGCGACCAACTTGGTTGCGCATATGATGAATGGGATGAATAAGGTATTGAGAGATTTTATTCCGGAAAAGACTATGCTTTTCTGGATGATGTTCCTATAAAAGGGTGCAGAGAAGGAGACAAGGATGAAACTTTAGATACGAGGGGGTGTCGCAGATATGTTGTTGATCATATACAAGATTGTGAAAAGATTTTAACTCGGCTTGGAGAAGTTCATCTTACATTATCGGGTATGAAGTCCGTATTTGGAGTGCGAGAGGTTGTAATTGTTGGACATTTATGCGGATCTTACGGAAGAAAACCAGATCCGACTAAAGTTGATGCAATTGGAAGGATGAAAGAGGATTGTGGTTCTTTAACAGAGGTTCGCAGGTTTTTGGGTGCATGTGTATTTTATCGAATATGGATCCCTCATTTTGCTCACATAGCGGATCCATTATATGAACTGTTACGCAAGGGTTACCGATTTGAATGGAAAGAAAGGCATATTTAGGCAATGCAAAGATTGAAGAAATTATTGATGTCACCTCCAATATTGACGAAGGTTGATTATAAGTGCAATAGACCAGTGATTCTTACTGTAGACGCTAGTCCAATTGCCGTTGGATGGGCGGTGGATCAAGATGATTCGAATGGAAGTAGATTTGCAGTTCGATTTGGGGCTAAAGTTTTAAGTATTCGTCAGCGTGCATATTCGCAAGTCAAAAGAGAACTTTGGGGAGTCGTTTCGGCTATGAAAGCTGAAAAGGACTATTTGATTGGGGCAGTAGTAGTAATTGAAACAGATTGCTTGCCATTGCTTGGAATGATTATTAACTGTTCAACGCTAGATATTGCAATGTTGAGATGGATTGCTTATATTAAGTCACTAAATCCAGAATTTAAGCATATCACTGGAAAGGACAATTTAGTAGCAAACATGCTATCTCGAGCAAGATACGAGAGGGAGGACGAAATGGTTGAAGACATTGATGATGTCGGATTGAAATTCTATTCAATATCGAATCTCAATAGAGAAGACAAGCTATTTCTTGAAGAATCTTATGAAGGAGAATTATTGGATATTGGTCATTATTTGAATACCTTGTCTAAGCAGGGGAATTGGTCTACACAAAAATTCAAACAAATAAGAAAAAAAAGCATATGGATTTTTACTTCGAGATGGATTCTTATGGAAGAGATCGAAGAAAGGAATTGGGATGCCACAACGAGTGATAGGCAAAAGGGAAGAAAAACTAAAATTATTAAAGGAGTTTCATGATAGTTTATGGGCAGGGCATAGAGGAATCTGGGCTACTTTTGCTAAACTCAAGGAACGATATTGGTGGAAAAATATGTATCGAGATGTGCTCTCATTTGTAGAGTCATGTGAAATCTGTCAATCATATTTTAATATCCGACATCGAGATGGTCTTCATCCTACATATCCTCTGGCTATTCATTTTAAATGGGTTGTTGATTTGGTTATTATGCCGATTGGATTATGGCAGATGAGATATTTGGTTTTAGCTCGTGAAGATTTATCAAATCTAGTAGAAGGAAGAGCATTGAGGACAAAATTTACAGAGGGGATTTGTAGGTTTTTGCTTGAAGATGTCATTTGCCGTTACGGGTGCGTAGGAAAAATCACTGCAGATCGTGGAGAATTAAATGCACAAGAAGCTCGTAAGTTCTTTGAAAAATGTGGAGTTAAACTATCACTGACTACTGCTTATAATCCGGAAGGAAATACGAAAAGCGAACGCGGTCACCCGTCGATTGTGAAAGCATTGGTTAAAGCTTGTAATGGGAAGGTTAAAGAGTGGCCACGGCTTTTGTCATTTGCATTATGGGCTGATCGAACAACACATAGTTCGGTGACAGGATATATGCCAGTAGAACTTATGACAGGTCAAAAACCAATTATGCCGATTGAAGAAAAGGTACTTACTTGGAGTATGCTACCATGGGAAGATGGATTGACAAGAGAAGAACTTCTGGCTATTAGGATTCGACAATTGGAGCAAAGAACGGAAGATGTCCAGATATCATTGGAAAGGTTAAAAAGAGCAAGGTTACAAAACAAGGCGCAATTCGATAAGCAACATCGATTGAGACCAAAAGCAATCGAGGAAGGTGACTGGGTACTTGTTTATGACAATAGTCTGGATAATCAACATAGTACTTTGCGGAAATTTTCAAAACGTTGGTTTGGACCATATGTTGTAACAACTGTTCATGATAATGCGACTTACTCATTACGGGAGTTAGATGGTACAAAATTGAAAATACCAATTGCAAGGAAGCGAGTAAAAATATTTAAACGAAGACACGCAGAGATGAATATGGAAGACCTTAATGAAGGTACAGAGATTCCGCAGCAAGAAGATGAAAGTGATATGGATAATGAAGGTGACGAAGACGAACTGGACAAAGACGTAGGGGATATATTCTAAATCAAATAGCAATTGGGTAAATTGGTGCATACCGGAGGATGCACAGGTTCAGAGGGGGTGGATGTCGTGTTGTAACACGAGTATACAGTGAAAATAAAAAGAAAGGGGAATTTTATTAATATTCAGTTACCTCGAATATTGGGAGCATCAACCAACTCCAGTACAAATACTGAGTGGTCAGGTTCAGTCACTCCGTTACAGTCAGCCGGGGCATACTGAAATGCTCCATTCGATTCCAATAACGGGAGTCAGCAGGAAGAGAAGGACCAATTCACACGACGGGTTCGAGGAGCCAATTGGATCCAATTTCGATAATCCAATCTGGGTCCTCTTATCCAATATGAGACCTGAATTGGCCGGTCAACCCAGTGCAGTCTAATTACGGGAAATCCAGGTCTTACTACGAGTCTTAGCCAATCTGACGCGAGGACCAATTTGACCCAATTACGGGAACATCCAGGTTACTAGGGGCATCTTTCCCAATATAGGACCTGAATTGGTCGGGCGACTCAATGTGGTCTCGATTACGGGGTTCGATTCTGTTTCAGGCTGTCCTGTTCTCTGTGCCGTTTCAGGGAACGTTGTTTTCGGTAAATGGATTTCTTAAAGATAAAAACGGAGGAGAAAGCTTGATGGCGAGAGCCAATTTCGGATCCAAGCTTGAGGTGGGAGCCAATTCCAGATCTAAGACGGAAGATTGAAGAAATTCAGAGGATAAGGTTAGGGGGGGATATAGTTTTGAGGGGAAAGGTTTTTTTTCGGGGGAATCGGGGGGAGCGAGTTTTCAAGCTTTTGCAAGGTTACTAGTTCGGTTTTCATTGGAGGTTTTTGGAAGATCAAGGAAATTAGAGAGAGGAGCTTCATGCTTCGGGTCGGGGAAGGAAAGACATAGAATTTGGATTTTTCTTCTTCGTAGAGTTTTGGGACGACTGAGGCAATCGCTGCTGAAGTCAGTGTTGTAATGGTGAATCGGGATTTTTAAATGAAGTGGGTTTGAATACTCTTGACTGTTTTGTAAAATCGAGTTACGTCTGTGATTGAAGGATTAAAGGGGTGTCTATAGGATTGAGTATGCGGAGTGAATGAAATTTATTGGGTTAATCTAACAGGACAGTCAGTGGATACAAGATCGTAAGTACAAAGGGGTATTGAAGATTAACAGTTTGGGTTGTTCGGGGTTCTCTGTAACGTCTAGAGACCTACCGGCTGGGGCAAAAAAAGGACTTCGACAAGCAGTCGAAGGGCATCAGTAAAGATTTACGGTGTATTCTTGCAGTCGTTTATATTCCAACAGTAAAAACTGATAGACTGCTTGACTATCGGCGGATCTCCATACTACCTTCTACAGCCAGACGCCCGGCGCGTTCTCGAGCAAGAAAGCACGTAATACGACAATGTAGCCCTAGGATCCTTTTGGCATCTCACGAGCCTCAAGGGTATCCTATGACACATACAATTGACTCATACTTAGTCTTTGGATATTCTCTTGTTAATACTTTATCCTTTTGACTTTGACTCTTGGTCCATGGCTTCGTCCTATATCCATTGGATGCTCTTATCATATATCAAGAGTCAAACCTTTGACCACTAGAAACTTACCTAAGATAATATCCTCTATATGGTAACTTATTCTACTTTTACTTTAACACTCCCACTTTGTTATTGGTCAAATGGCTTTTAATCCTAATACCTTTGTCAATATGTGGTATCTATCTTTTACTAATGTCTTTGTCAACAAATCAGCAAGCATTTCCTTCGTTGCACAATACTTCATATCAATCACTCTCATTTCAATCTTTTCTCTTATAAAGTGATGTTGAATGTCAATATGTTTGGTCTTTGAATGATGCTTTGGATTCTTTATAAATTCAAGACATCCTTGATTATCACACTCTATTGGAGTTTCTTCCATTTGTACATCTTGAAGGTCCTCCAAAACTTGTCTCAATCATATTGCCTCTATTGCACCATGGCTTGCTGCCATGCACTCCGCCTCCATTGTTGACCTTGCAATTGTTGGTTGTCTCTTGTAATTCCATGAAATTACTCCCACTCCAACAAAGAATATATAGCCCATTGTTGATCTTCTATCATTTACATCTCTAGCCCAATCTACATCACAATAACCATGCAAACTAATGTTATCATGTCTAAGGCATAATTTGAAGTTCAAAGTACCTTTTAAGTACCTCATGATCCTTTTGATGGTTGTCCAATTGATTGGTCCAGCCTTTGACATGTATTGGCTCACAACACTCACCGCATATGCAAGATCCACCCTTGTGTCAACCATTGCATACATAAGTGAGCCCATTGCTGCCTTGTATGAAACACCTTGCATTTGACCTTCAACTTCAGCAAACTCTTCATCCGTGAGCTTAATCAACATGAAGTTTGCCTCCAATGGTATTCTAATAGGCTTATACTCCTCCATGTTGAACCGTTTCAACACTTCTTCAATGTACTTTTTTTGGCTTAATGTAATAATCTTCTTAGCTCGATCTCTCACAAACTCCACTCCTAAGCAATAATAGAGCTCTCTCAAATCACTCATTTCATACTCCTTTTCTAACTTTGCCTTCAACCAATCTATCATCTTCAATGTATTGGTTAAGATGATTAAATCATCAATATAGAGGATGAAAATCAATATGAACCTATTTGATTGCATCACATATAAGGAATGATCAGCTTCACTCATTACAAATCCTTCACTCACAAAGAATGTATCAATGCATTGATACCATGCCCTTGATGATTGCTTTAGGCCATATAAGGATTTCTTCAACTTACAAACAAGGTATTGTTTGCCTTCTTCAACAAATCCTTGAGGTTGCTCCATGTAGATGTCTTCTTCCAAACTTCCATTCAAGAAAGCCGTCTTCACATCCATTTGATGCATCTCCAAGTCCAATACTGTCCCAATTGCCATAATAGTTCTAATGGTGGTGAATTTGGCCACGAGACCAAATGTCTCATTGAAATCCATACCAACAACTTGTGAGTAGCCTTTAGCAACCAATCTAGACTTGTATCTTACAATATTACCCATTGCATCCCTTTTGGTTTTAAACACCCACTTACAACCAATTGAAGATCGATTTGGTGGAAGTTGAATCAATTTCCATGTTCCATTATCCATGAGTAATTTATACTCTTCTTCCATAGTATTCTCCTACTTCAATGCATCTGTGGACTTCATTGCATCACATAAACTTAATGGATCAACAAAAAGTCCAACATTGGCATGTTCTTCACTTACTTGAGGAAAGATGTGGTCCTTCTACCATTCACCAAGTGGTTTTCTTTCTCTCAAAGGATATCTCCTTTCATTTGAAGAAGAACCTTCTTCTTGCATTCCATCCTTCCTCTTCCTCAATGCTTATCTTTTCTCACTCAAAGATTGATATTCTTCATCATCATCATCACCTTCAATATCTTCATTGTCTTCATTATTGGTTCTAGCAATTAAAGGCTTACTATGATTTACCTTCTTTGGCACTTGATCTTGACTTCTATTTTCTCCATCCCCATTTTCATCATCATCATCTTCTTCTTCTTCTTCTTCTTCTTCTTTCTTTGCTGAACTTGAAGATATGTCGACAAATACACCTTCACTCCCACTTGGACACTCTTTTAAGTGCTCAAAAGCACTCTTATGCTCCAAAAACTCTACATCACGACTTTTGATGATCTTTTTGGTTTCTAAACACATTAGCCTATATGCTTTGGTACTTTTACAATATCCAACAAATATATATTTTATATCTTTTGCATCAAGTTTGGACCTCATACAATCTGGTACCTTTGTATAAGCAATACATCCAAAAATCCTCATGTGTGAAATACAAGGTTTCTTCCCACTCTAAGCTTCTTGTGAAATTATTGATGTAAGTGCACTTGTAAGGCACCTATTCCTTGTATACACCACATTTATCTCAGCTTCTACCTAATACTCATGCCCAAGATTTTGTGTATGAAGCATACTCCTTGCCATCTTCACAATGGTTCAATTTGCTCTTTCAGCAACTCCATTTTGTTGAGGAGTGTAAGGAGTAGAGGTTTATCTTGTAATATCTTGAATCTTTATGAATTCATCAAAATACTTTGACATATATTCACCTCCATTTTCCGTTCTCAACACTTTGATCTTGTACTCACATTGTTTCTCTACAAGAGCCTTAAACTCCTTAAACCTTGAGAAACATTCACTTTTAGCTTTAATGATATAAATCCACACCTTTCTTGAAAAATCATCTATGAATGTGAAAAAGTACCTTGCTCTTTTAATTGATGGTGTCTTCATTGGTCCACAAACATCTCTAATAATTTAGTTGCATGTGTTGCAACTCCACTTGAAAATGAAGCCCTTTGTTGTTTGCCTTGTATACATCCTTCACAAGCAAGTGTCATGGCATTGTGGCTCAATTGACCAAGATCCAAGCCATTTACCATAGATTGGAGCTCCTTCATACATTTGGCATTCAAATGATCAAGTTGTTGATGCCAAATTCCAAACTTATCTTGATCTTGTGGAAAATCAGCAAATTCCGCCACTTCAACTCCATTCACCTTCTTGTAATTGATGAAGTAGAAATTTCCATCTCTAAGGCCTTTAGCAATATGTTGGCCATCCAATGTCTTGACAAAACATCCATTCATATCAAATTGAATCTTATAACCATGTGATACAAGTTTGCTCACCAAAAAGACGTTCTTCTTTATTTTTGGAACATATAAAACTTTTTTTAATGTGATCCTCTTGATTTGGTCCTTCACAACAATCTCTACCACAGTGGAACCAATTCCAATGGCTTACACCATGCCATTGTCTCCCAACCACACTTTTGTTGCTAGAATTTCTTCATAAGTGTTAAATGAACACTTATATGGTGTCATGTGCTTAGTAGCACTTGAATCTATAATCCACTTTGAAATAGCAGCCATGGAGGCTCCTTCTCTTGCCATGAAAGTATACTCATCTCCACCAAAACTATCACTAGCATTGTTTGCATTCTCTCTATCTCCTTTCTTGGCCTTGTAGCAATTTCTAATAAAATGACTTAGTTTTTTACAAATATAGCAATTCTTCATATTTCTTTTTGAATTATCACGTTGGTGAAAACAGCTACCTTTGTCTTTTCTTGAAAATAGAGCCAAATCATCACTTGCAAGCTCCTTTTCTTTCCTCTTGGTCACTTCTTGGACAAGTCTTGACGTCACATAGTTCATGATAAGCTCTTTCATGTTGATAGACTCGAATGCCACAATGAGGTAGTTGTAGGATTCGGAAAGGCTCATGAATAATATCAATACAATGTCCTTATCATCAACTAGTTTATCAATAATTGCTAGTTGGTTAGCAAGTACTTTTAACTTATTATCATGAGCCATGAAGTCATCTCTTTCTTCCATCTTTACTGTCAAGAACTTTCTCTTTGTCCAAAGGATGTTGGCAAGGTTTCTACTCTCATAGATGTTGCAAAGAGTCTTCCATGCTTCCACTGGTCCATTGCAAGCTATAATATGTGAAAAGTTGGCATCATCAAGGTTTCTTGCAATCATTCCAAAAGCCTTCTTTTTATGATGTTTGTACTCCTTCTTCACCTTGATATCATCATTGTCACTTGGAGGGTCTTCACTTTCATCAACAATATCTCAAAGGTCCAATGAAGCCAACAAAAGCTCCATTTTCTTCTTCCAATGGTAAAAGTTGTCACCTCTAAACTTTTCAATCACTCTCAACTTCACATACAAGACTTCTCACAAGTCTTATACTCTATCTAAACCTCTTGCATAAGCTTTGCCATTCTTCAATCACCCCTCTAACCACACAAAATACTTCTTATAATAATAAGAAAATCTCTTATGAAGTTAAGTATATGGAAGCAAAAAGTTAGAGCACCAATGATAAAACTCAACAAAGAAATACAATACTCAAGTTCTAAAACATCATTAAATAGAGTCTAATAACAACCAAGACTATCAATGCAGTTAACAAAAAATAAGAGCAAAAATTACATCAACAACTAGATGCATAAGAAGAGTTAGAAGAGAGCAAACTCAAACTTCAGCAACAACCATTAGATCTATTCCTCACAACAAGAAAGACTTCAAAGTACTTCAAAACTCACAAGTAAAGGTGAGTGGGTCCATAACCTATTGAAAAACAAGCACTTTGAAGACACAACACTTAGCATCAGCAAGGTTGTATACAAAGAGAGTATGGAATAAGATGTCTCTCACTTCCAATACCCATTACTTATAGGTAGTGGTTGCTGCCCTAAAAGACAACTTCTACTCTTTGACTTTTATACACGTGGCCCTAGGATCCTTTTGGCATCCCATGAGCCTCAAGGATATGCTATGATACATACAATTGACTCATACTTAGTCTTTGGGTATTTCCTTATTAATACTTTATCCTTTTGACTTTGACTCTTGGTCTATGACTTCGTCCTATATCCATTGGATGCCCTTACCATATACCAAGAGTCAAACCTTTGACCACTAGCAACTTACCTAAGTTAATATCCTCTATAAGGTAACTTATTCTACTTTTATTTTAACAGAAGTTGGTATAATCATCACATTTCTTTCCAAACTTCTTAATCTATGACATGCATATTACATAACTTGTAAGCCACAAGACTTGAAAAAATCAATGATAGATCTTTAAGATGTTATACCTAGAAAAAACTTAGAGAGAATATTGATGCCATCCATCATTGTCATTATAGTGGACTTGATAGTTTTGGAAGTCTTTCTTATTAATGATAAGTTCTTTCCAATCTAATCGACTCTTTGTGTATTTTATAACCTCAACTAATTTTTTATCAAATAATAAGGTCATTTTTTTGTAGAATATTCTACAAATAACTATCTATAAGGATATTGACAACATGGATCTATTTTTTGGCATATACTATCAACAAATTTCTACTATGCTACTTTTTTGTAATATAAAAAAGCTAAATTATGTAAAAAATTTAATACTTATAATTTATTTAAGTCTAAAATTAATCTTCTATGGAGCTCTCTAATCCTTATAGTCATTGACTAATGCTATTTTGATATTTCTAACATGTTTGTGAATAACAAATATCTTATGTATAATATCTCTTAAGACTTGATCTTATTTGTAAGTCTTAGAAAAGTAATTTTTTTTTGTCTCATATTGAACTTATTGTATTTGTTTTGCTAATTCGAATTCTAATGATTTATATGTTCTAAAGCATATATGTAATTTTACTTTACATTTTTTATAGAATATATAACTTATAGTTTTAAAACCATTATAAATTATCTTATCAAATTAATATAATAAATTCAAATTGTGATCAAAGTAGTTAGCCAAATTAAAATTTTGAATCCAATTTATATTCAAATTATTTAAATAATTAATTATTATAAATCTAAATTGTATTCAAATTAGTTTTGAATATTTCTATTATAAAATAAAATCAATTTTTTAATCTAATTGTCAAATATTTTGAAGTAAAAATAATGCAAGAAAGATAATTATAAATATTTTATCTAAGGCTTTTGCAAAGATATATATTTATAGTTATGGCTTTAAAATTTTTAAATTAGAATAAAATTTTTTATCTAAAATCTTTTGTATGTGTACAAGATTGACTTGACTAATTTACTACATCATACAAATGCTCTTTCAAAAAGTCATATGTTAGACTTTTTAATGCCATGATTATTGATACTAATTCTAAAATTTATTTTTGTATCTTTTGCTATTGGTGGAATATAAATAATTTATATATACAACCAATTGCTTTAAAAAAAAGAATTATATTAATAAAATTAATAAATATCCTTAGCATTAATTCAACCATTAATAAAATATATTCACCAAATAATATTGATAATAAAAGATCTATTGTGGTTGTTAACGTGCCCAAAGAGAGCATATTGTTGGTATTAAAGAAAACTACTATAGATTGAAATTGCTCAAATATAAGATCCAAAGCATACATCAATACCTTCTTTACAAAATAAGAAAGTAAAATTTATACATCTTGAAGATCATTGATAAAAATCTTGACTTACAACTTTAGAGAAAAAGATTGATCTTTTGCAAGGAGCATGGTCACCCGTCTAAGGTAGAAAGTAGTATTTGTTAAAGCTTTTATAAATTATTTGTTGTGAAGAATCCAATTATTTTGTAGATATTCAACTATCTCATTGGCATGTGTAGGAACAAACTTAGAGTTCAGATTTTTCCATTCTATAAAAAAAGCCTCTTCTAAAGACAAATTCATCTAATTGATCCAATTTGCAAGAAAATCAAATTAACCTATTTTTTCTTTAGATAAAAAAAAAAGTTCTTATAATTGATTAGTACATTCTTTTGAATGTGCCAAATATTGAATAATATAATTAATATAGAAAATACATCGTCACTAGCATTTATTAGTACTAAATCTTTATTAATGCCAATGAAAAAAAATTTGAAGGCTCTTCTATACATGAAAAACTTCCATTAATATCCAACAAAAGAACAATTGAATTTTTTCTCAAAAAATGAAATCACAATAGTAAAAGATATATTGAAGCTTATAACTTCTACAACATCTATCATAGGCATTTCAAACCTATTACTTTTATATGTTAAATCTATAGCTATACTATATATATCTTTTTGTAAATTAAATACATTTATGATAGGTGAAAATTAAAAGACTTATTTTATTTGTTCCATTGCACATATATCTGTAGTGATATGTAATATCAAAAAGATATTCTATAAGAATAAGAATAAATGAACAAATATTAAGTTTAATTTCACAAAGATATTGATACTTATTATAAATAGTGTAATCGATCATATAAGTTATAAAATTTGTTTGTGTAACACAATTACTACATTCTTTGGTACTACCTTTATAATATTCTATCATAGATATATTTATTCTAATAGTTATCTAAATAATATAAATAAATAGAAGTAAATAAAAATAGATTAAATTAATGATATCTTATAGAAAAGCTTTCTAAAAGCTTTATATATGTATTTTCTTTTTTATTCTTATCTATAAGTGGTTGATAGGTTGAAAACTTGCCAACAAATTAGGCACATGTTGCACATATTAGTAGCTTGTAGAACAAGCTAATTACATGGTATACATATAAAAAACTTGTCTTGTAAGTAAGACATATATCTTGTAAATTGGACATGTGCTAGAGGTCCTATAAAACATTGTTATATAGCTCATAAGTATATAATATATATAGAGAAAAGTGTGAAGCCTTCTTCACTCTTATCAATTCTTTTCTTGCTTCTAATCTAATTTCAAGAGCCTCTAACTTTCTAGTCTTTGGTAATAGCCATTCCAGTTTCTTATTAAATACATTTATTTTTTTTATTTCTATTTTGTCATGTGTCTCTAATTTATTTTTCACTTATTTATGTATCTTCCTTGAGTTCTTATCTTTGATAAATTGATAAAAATTTTAATTCATCATTCATATCTTGTTTTTAGAAGTGAGTAGATTATCCTATTTTTATTATTGAATTTTAAAGGTTGTGGACTACCTACCTTTGAACTAATATTTTTTGTTTTCTAAAACTTAATTTTTTTCTTAAAGAGAGCAGAGTACTATTTTTTGTAGAAATTTTCATCTAATATTAAAGGTTGCTGATTACCTTCCTCTATTTGATTTGTGGATTTATTAAAATTATTGAAATAAATGAAAAAATCATAGATGCTACACTTTGTGGAAGTGAGAATAATTTTGCAACTATAGCTAATCTTCATAAGCTTTTTAACACTCCTAAGGTAGAAATTTCATGCATCACTAATGCCAACCACAAAAGTACTATTCCTATATGTATAGAAGAAGTCCAAAGTCTACGTTAAGAAGTTATGCAGTTAAAGGAAGTAATTAGATCAACCTTATAACTAAATCTAAGAAGTTTTGTTTCTATAAATAGAAGAGAGGTAAGAATTAGTATGTTTAAGAAGTTTGATAGAACAAAATCAAAATTTTGAAGTTTTTTGCAACAAGTAAAGTTCTATGTAAGGTTGCATCTTTTCCAATACTTTAATGGATTTACTCAAGTTGGATTCATAAACATACTTCTATTTGGAAGTACTCTCTCTTAATTTTTATCTTTAATGGAAAATGATTTATGACTCTTTTATGATTTGAAATCATTCCTAGAAATGTTTACAAACTTATTTGAAAAAAAGTGATTGGAAAAGAATAGCAAAGACCAAATTCTTATCTTTACAACAAGAATCACAATCAACCACCATATATACTATTGACTTTCAAAATCTTGCTTACAATGAGGACTAGAGTGACAAAGTTTTTATGAATCAATTTTAATTTGGATTGAAGGATAATATCAAAGATTTATTATTGGTAATACTAAAAATATATTTTTTAGAATAATTTAATATTCAAGCCATTCTATGCAACAATCAATTATTTGAAAAGCATCAAGAAAAAAAATGTGTTTGAAGAAGAATAAATCAAGTAATAATGATAATTTTTAAATTTTCAAAAACTTATTCATTAAGGTTGGAACCAATGCAAATCGATACAATATATTTTAAATTATCTCATTGAGCAAAAAAAGACTTAATGTTGTCAAGAAGGTTTGTGCTTATATTATAGAAAAGATAAACACATTCTTCAACTTTGTTTAAAGAAGTAGTATTGTCATGTGATAATATGACTATATAGGAAAAAATAAAAATATGGATTTTATTATAGAAGAGCTTAAGAGAAAGATTTAGTAGAAGATTTAGTCTTAATATTGCTTGTTTATAGAAGGAACTTCTATAAACTTTGTAGAGACATAAATGAGCGAAATCAAAGTAAATGAGATAAAAAATGATATAGGCATGAATAAGAAGAAATTAAGAGTAGATTTTAGTAAAATTTATCTCAAGAAGTAAAGAATTGATACTTAAAAAAGGAGCAGGTGTCAACTTGGATTGAAATCAGACCATAAGGTACAAAATTGTGCATCTACTGTAACTTTGATGTTCTTTGGTAGTTTGGAGAGTAAGGCTTGAGAAAAAAATTAGAAAGAGATATTTAGGCATTGGATTTATGTCAATTAAGTCAATATTGAATTTTGAAGGATTTTTAAAGTTATTAATATTTTTAATTGGTTTAAATTTTTAAAAAATAATAATTTTTTTACAATTTTGAAAGTTTCTTGAAATTTATCATATATATATATATGGATGAATTTTAGAAAATATGTTGGTGTTCTATTTATTAATGTGTATACAAATTTTGAGATCAATCAAACAATTAGATTGAAGTGTGAGGATTTTTATAGATTGAGGTTTCAAAAATTGGAGTTTGAAGATTAGTGAGTATTTTTAAGATCTCTAGTGATCTATCAATTGGATTGAAGTGAATTTTTTTTTGTATAGATATTAGTTTTAGTTTTTAATATTTTAAGTGAAATTTGGAAGCAATTTAATGATTCAAAAAGGAGATATTGGCATTAGAAGTTTAGCATTCAAATTGGAGTAGGAAGCTACCTAATATCCAATAGGATTATCTTGCTTTTCTTTCAATTGATAAGTGAGATTGTTTTCATCTTTTTTGTGCTTATTTTTAATTAAGATATTAAAAAGTCTACAAAATTTGAATTAACATCAATAGTTTGATTATTAATTATTGAGGTTTTATTTGCTATTAAGTTTGTTAAGAGTTTGTTTAAAATCTTGGATTTGAATAGGATTGATTTTAGATGTGGTCTAGAATTTGCTTAGAATTTGGTTTAAAATTAGTCCAAGATTTTTCTAAGATTTAGAATTTCATTAGGATTTTAATTAGGATTTAATTTAAGATTTGATCAAAATTTAATTAAGGGTTTCAATTAAGATTTGATTTAACATTTGACCTAGGATTTGGTTAAGATTTAATTAGGATTTTAATTAGGATTAAATTAGAATTTATATTTTTAATATTTATTTAGGATTCTTTTTTTCTTTAAAGATTTTTATTTCTAGTATTTATTTGAGATTATTTTCATTTTTTTAATATTTTTTAAAGATTTCTTATTATATTTCTTTGAAATTAATTTGAAACTTCTTTGTATTTCTTTATAACTTCTTTTAAATTTATTTTTGATTGGTCAAAGTTTGATCAAGATTATTAAAATCTACTTAAAATTATTTAAGATTCTATTACACTTGATAGGATTGTTTTTGCATTTCTATTTACCTTCTATAGCTAGGTGCTCGATGCATTGTCATACTATAATTATTTATAGTATGTAAAAATTAGTTAGAACATATAATATGTTCATAAGTCTTTGTGTGTGTTAGAATGGTTAATAGATTAATTTAAAGAGAGTGGATATAAGAAACTTTATTTTGAATTTTATCTATTTTGATTATGGCATTAAAAAATTATAAGACCTAAATGTATAGTATAAAGCTTAAGAGGAGATTAGAGCCAAAAGATGAAAATCTAAACTAATAGGAGGCTAATTGGAAGGGATGATAGCAAGGCATGGTCGGATGAAGGCAAGGGATGGAGATCTTCATCCCTATTGGTCGAAGGCCATGCCGAATGGACTTCAAGGAGGTTGCCTAAGGCTTTATTAGGGATCAAAGTTTCTCTTTTGAAGTCATTCGAGCTTTGGAGGCTGAAATCAGCAAGTTTTGATTTTTGAATATGGATTGGGTGCAATTTTTGTGTGATTTGGAATTTATGAAGGAGTTATTGGCGCTCAAAGTTAAGTTGTCAATTTCATACCTATTATCATTTTTTGGGGTATAACATACGTTTACAGAGAGCAAAAAATAATTAGCTATTAGGATTAGAGAGAACATTTTTTTACTACACTTTTCATATACTATTTGATAAATTTGGAGTTTGGATGAAGAAGTTATAGAGAGTTGAAGTCAGTGCATCCAAATCAAAGGCAATAAGTAAGTGATTTTGTTCATAGTAATGGTTGGAACCATATCTTGAGTTTTTGGATGAATTTTGGCTCAAACCTTTTGAAGAAGGTAGATTATTGTATAAAGAAGCTATACATAAAAATTTTGTGGAATTTAAGTGTTTAATTTGTGAGATATGAAGAAAATTACATGCAAGCATATAAAAACTTTGGTTTGAAGCTACTGTTAGGATTTTGGTCATATCTTAAAATCATCAACAAATTTGTAGTTAAAATTTGTTGTGGTAGTTGTTAGAAGTACATTAGTACTTCATGTATAATTTGAGTGTGTTTGAATAGTCTCATTGAAAGATATGAATTATTGAAGTTCGAGAGTAATACCCCATAAGGATATATAAGGATTTAGAGTTTTTTTTTATTATATTTTGAATGTTTTTGGAAACTTAAGACTTACATATTTGGTATAATTGCTCCTAAAAGTATTATATATATATATATATATATATATATATATATATATATAAATTGGTCTTTCTTATCTCAAGTTTTGATTCAGCAATTAGTGCAGCCAAGAATTCAGTGCTTTCTTGAGGTAAATTTTGTCTATCATAATAGTGTTCTCAAGTAAGAACACATGTAATAGAATAACGTAATTACAAAATAAAGAGTACGGTTGTCAAAAAAGATTATGTATTAGTAAAAAAATTTTTTCAACTATCATGGAGACTATGTAATTGGAATCATATAAAATATCTAATAAAGGTCCTATTCTCTCTTCAAATCTCTCATCTTATTTTATAATAGATGTAAGTTTGAAGCCTAAAAATCAAAATTTTTTTACCTTATTAGATTCAAGAGCCTCAATTTTTTTTATGAAAAAAAAATAAAGACTTTGTGAAAAAATATAAAATATCTTAAGTCAAAAAAACTAAATTCGTATATGTAGAAGTCATAGATGGTTGTTTATTATCTTTTGGAGATGTTATCTATAAGATTGTTTCTGTAGATATAGTAATTAAAGATCATAATAATTTAGTAATATTTAATTTCATAAGATCTTCCTCTAATCCAATTATTTTAGGATTATCATGATTAAAAAAATATAATCTTCAAATAGATTGAATTTCTTTTAATTTTGATTTTTTTTATATTTTAATCAAAAATTTCATTAGTCAAGTAAAAATATATATATCTAATATATCCAAATCTTTATTAATAAATGCGATAACTTTTATATGTGATACAAAAAAAGTTCATCTTTTGCTATATATGCCATATCTATTTTTAATGGTAGAAGGACATCAAGTGGTATCTCTAGTCGATATTAAGATTTTTGAGATATTTTTGAAATAAAAAATATAAATATTCTTATAGAGCATGGATCTTATAATTATTCAATTGACATTCAAGAAGAAATTCAACTGCAATTCAAACCATTTTATAGCTTATTGCAAAAAAAATATATTTATAAGAATTTGATTAAAAACTTCAAATGCTATTCAAAATCTCTAATAAGAGCTCCTATCTTATTTGTGAAGAAAAATAATGGATCTTTGCGGATATGCATTGACTATTGAAGAATTAACAAGATCATTATTAAAAATAGGTATCTTTTACCTTTTATTTCAAAATTTCTTGACCAACTCAATTAAGTAAAGATCTATATAAAAATAGATCTATAAAGAGAATACAACTTAGTTCGCATTAATAAAGACATGAATAGAAGGCTACTTTTTGAACTAAGTATGAACATTTTAAATATAATATCATGCCTTTTGGATTCATATATGCACCAATTACTTTTCAATATCTTATGAATGATATTTTTTATGTATTTTTTAATTATTTTATTATCTTTTATTTAGATGATATTCTAATTTATTCTAAGAGTATAAAAAAACATAAATTTTATGTTTGTTGTGTATTACAAAAAGTTAAAGATGTAGGATTATATGCCAAGATGGAAAAGTATATATTCCACACTACTCAAGTTGATTTTTTAGAGTACATCATTTCCAAAAAAGGCTTCATGGTAGATCTAAAGAACGTCCAAACTATCATAGATTAGAAGATTCTAAGAACAATAAGAGATGTGCAATGCTTTTTGAGCATTGCTAATTACTACTAGATCTTCATTAAGAAATTTTTTCAAGTTGTAGTTCTACTTGATTGTCTTGTAAAGACAAACTTGAGTGGAATAAAGATGCTAAAATATTATTTGATGCTTTGAAAAAAGAATTTATTTTTACACTAATTCTATATTGTGTTGAATTTTTTAAGATATTTTTTATGAAAAAAGATACATAGGACTTTGACCTGAGTGTAATATTATCATAAATAGAAGTGGATGATAAACTTTATTCAGTAGCTTTTCATTCCAAGAAATTTTGAATAGTAGAGATCAACTTTGAAATCTATGATAAAAAACTTCTTGTAATTGTGGATTCTTTTTAGAAATGGCATTACTATCTAGAAGGTGCTTTTAGTCCAATCACAATATATATGGATTAGAAGAACTTTGAATACTTCATGTCAACATGCATATTAAATTGTTGCCAAGCTTATTAGAACATATCATTATCAAGATTTAATTTTAAGATTAAATATTGATTTAAAAAATAATAAAGTTTATCAAATTTATTTTTTAGACATTCTTATCTTAGACCAAAAGAAAAAGATGTAGCTTTTGGTCAAGAAAGAACAATTGTCTTGAAACTGAGCAATTTCATCTTTTAGTAATAAAATCAACATTGATTATTGATTCAACCTTTATTACTCAAATTCAATCAAGTACGTTTTTTGAACTTCTTATTCACAATATTAAGAATAATTTTTTTAAGTCTCATGATACTTCCAAGCTTAAGTTTAAGAATAGCTTATTTTATTTCAAAGGTCACCTATATGTTTTAAAAAGAGAAGCATGTTTACGTGTTCTTCAAGTTCATCATGACTTTTTAATGGTAAGAAATTTTGAATATAATAAGACTTCAGAGCTTATATCTAGAGATTTTTAGTAGCCATAAATGTGGAAGGTTGTGAAAGACTTTGTATAGTAATAAGATATTTGTTTAAAGTCAAAAACTCCTTATCATCAATCCTATGGACTTCTTCAATCATTGCATATATTAAAACAACCATAATTTTTTTATTTCTATGGATTTTATTATAGATCTTTCAAGTTTAAATTTATATAATTTTATATTTTTAATTATAGATTATTTTATCAAAATAGTATATATTATACTAGATACAAAAATTATTTCTTATGAAAAAATAACTAGATGTTTTTTGAAAATATCTATTGCTATCATGGATTTCCAAAATATATTATATTAGATAGAGGGATGCAATTTTTATTAAAATTTTGAAGAATCATTTTTAAGATATTGAAAGTATATACAAAGTTGCATTTGGCTTTTTATCCTCAAAATAATGAGTAAAAAAATAAGTGAATCAAGTTTTGGAACAATATTTAAGATATATCATCAACTATCATTAAGATGATTTGACAATTTTTTTATCATTGGCAGAATTTGCATATAATAATTTGTATATTCTTCTATTATACATCTTTTTTTATTAATTAGGATTACCATCTATGATTGAAAATATCTTGTTTTTTAAAAATTCATAACCTTGTGGCAAAAGATTTTGCAAATTATTTATGAAAGATATATTGAAACAAGATTGAATTTTCTAAGGTCTAAAACCTTATCAATTTTACAACAACAAAGATTTCAATACAACATAAGACCAAGTATACTGAAACAAAATTAAAAGTAATTAAACGGAATAAAATATGAAAGATAGGATTAAATAAAAAAAAATATAATTAAATAGAAATAAATAAAATTAAAAATAATAAAATAAGAAAAATAAACAAACGGAATCTAAAGCCATATTTGACCAAATATCCAAATGGCTTCAATTAGTCATATTTATCCTTTGTTCAACTATATTTGGAGTTTTCTAGTATGTCTCTAATGATGGACCCCTCCAAGATAACCACCTTTCTAGAAGACTCTAGAAATGGATTTTACCATAATAATTGCTGTTGTCGTAGAAAGAATTTGCCTTAAGAAAGCATTGGGATTTTGGCTGTCACTCAAAGCTCAATCAAGCCTCTAGATAAAGAAAACACCAAGTTTATATATAAATTTTTTTCCTATAGGGGAAATTACATCAATACATAAACCTTAAGTACCAAAGATCACGAAAAATGTAATAAAAAATATTATAAAAAACTTGTATATCCTTAAGGTAATTTTTTCTTGAATTTCAACAGTTCATATTTCACAATTGGACCATCCAAACAAATCCAAATTTTTTATGAAATACTAATGTATTTTTAACAAATACCACAACAAATTTCAAATGAAAATTCATTACGGATCTTGAGATATTGCCAAAATTCTAACAGTAGCTTCAAACCCTTATTTATATATACCTATGTGCAAATTCCTTCATATCTCACAAACTAATTACTTAAATACCATAAAATTTTGATATATAGCTTTTTGACCTAATGATACATACTTTTAGTAATTTCGAGCCAAAAATTCATCCGAAAATTCAAGATATGGCTCCAACCATTACTATCAACAAAATGACTCACTTATTGCCTTTAAATTACATGAGCTGTCTTCAATACTCTATAACTTCTTCATATAAACTCCAAATGCAGAAATTTCTTCATAAAAGATATAGATCTTAAAATCATCCTTACGGTTATTTCTTTGGATCTCCAAAATCTATCATAAAACTCCTTTAATTCTCAAAATAGCAACAATAGGTCTTAAAATGACACCTTAACTTCAAATGACTATAACTTCATCATCTTAACTCCAAACCCTCTAAAATTTATATATAAATTGAAGCCCAAATCTTAAATCTCACAATCCTTTCTTCTAAATCTTAAATACCTCTTCTAAAGTTGCCAAAATCCTTATTATGGTCACAGATAGCTTACTAAATGCCCATTAGGCATGGCCTTTGACCAATAGGGATAAAGATCTTTAATTTTAGTCTTCATCCATCCATACCTTACCTTCATCTCTTCAAATAAGCTTCTTAGAGGTTTGGATCTTCATCTTTAAGTTCCAATCTTCTCCTTAATTTTTATATTAGATATTTATATCCTATATATTTTAAATAGTATAATCAATATAAGTAAATATCAAAATAAATTTTTTTACATCAATTCTTTTTAAATTAATCTAATAATCATTCTAAAATACATCAATATTTATAAATATATTATCTATTTTAATTATATTTTACTTACTATAAAAAATTATAATATAATACCCCTCTAAGTCTTTTTAAGAGGTTCTATGGTAGATTCTACATGAACCACTATCATAACTTCAATTCTAAAAAATTCCCAAAAATGACTCCAATTACATATTTCTATATGAAAATAATACAAATATCCTATCTATGCCTGGTTATACACATGCAATAATAAAGGTGTAATTAAATAAAGCTTAAGAATGACAAAAAATCAATGTGGATGCATATTACAAGGAACTACTATAATTTGATTTAAGCGACAAAGTATGATTACTTCATTACAATATCAAGACTATTTATCTTTATGACAATTTGGATTATGATAAGCTTGGACCTTTTCTTATTTGTGAACAAATCAATCTAATTGCTTATCAATTATACCTACCACAATCAATGAAGATCCATCTCATATTTCATGTATTTTTTCTTAAGCCATATAAGATAATAAATATCCTAGAAAGAAAAATAATGTTATTGCCTCCTATAGAAGTAGATAATTATCAAGAATTCAAGATGGAAGAAAACTTAGATTCAAAATAGCACTAAAATAGATTAAAACATCTTGTTCATTGGAGCAAATATAATATTAGTGAATGCATGTAAGAACCAGCAAAGAATCTTGTAAATACAATAAAGAAGGTTAAAATTTTTTATCAATAACATCCATCAAAAAAAAAAAAAAAAAAAAAAAAAAAACAATCAATTCTTTGTTACAAAAGAAAAGATATTTAATGAAGATTGCATCCTATCTTTTATCTTTTATTATGAATTATTTCTATTTTAGTAACTTCAATAAGATAGAGAATCTATAATTGATAGATTTAAATCAAGAACCGTTGTTTGTTGACTTAATAAACAATACATTGTAATTGTTAAAACCTTCAAGATGATATAATCAAGATGAAGACCTTTAAGAATGGCATGGATTTCTTCAAAGAGATGGAAAAATATAAATCATTTAATATCACAACCTTAAAAGAGACTTCCTATGCTTGGTGATTTTATTGGAGGTAGGAATGACTTCTAATGGTATAATCAATGTTTTATTTAAAAGAAGTTATAAAGGTTTTAACAATAATAAAATAACAAGGTGATCTTCTTGGCCTAGAATGAGACATTATTAATATTTGAGAGGACATATCAACTATTTTTAAAAGAAACATTAATTAGAGTATGTGACAAATATAACTTGTTGCATCTTAGACTTCATCAATATGAGATTACCTCTTTTTGTGATACTCATCTTTAGAAGAGAGAGTAATATCATAGAAATATTTATTTTAATAATTATTTAGGTAATATAAATAGATAGAAGCAGATAAAAGTAGATTAAATTATGATGTCTTATAAAAAAAAAAAAAAAAAAAAAAAAAAAACTTTCTAAAAGCTTTATAGATGTATTTTTATCTTTATATATATTAATAAGCGATTGATAGATTAAAAACTTGGCCTACAAGTTATTTACATGTTACATGTGTTAGTTACTTGTAGAACAAGCTAACAATATGGCACACATATAAGAAACTTGTCTTGTAAGTTAGATACATATCTTACAAATTGAACACGTATTTGAGGTCCTATAGAATATTGCTACAAGCTCATAAGTATATAATATATATAGAGATAAGAATGAAGCCTTCTTTACTCTTGTTAATTCTTTTCTTACTTCCAATCTAGTTTCAAGAGTTTTTAACTTCCTAATCCTTAGAAATAGCTACTCTAATTTCTTATTAAATGTATTTACTTTCTTATTTTTATTTTTTCATCTATCTTTGATTCATTTCTCACTTATTTATGTATCTTCTTTGAATTCTTGTCTTTAATACAAGCATCTAAGTAATAAGTTTCTTTTATGCAAATTGAAGTTTATGAGCTATAGAATGGCTTATTAGAAATATTGAAGGCATGTGATTATGTATCTTATTTCAAAATAGAAGCATCTCAAAGTAGATAGTACTTTCTTTATCTTTCCTTGAATAATAAGCATAGCACTAGAAAATTGCAAGACTATAGCTATGTTAAAACAAAGCAAGTAAACAAAGGATTGAAAAAGTTTAGAACATTGATAAAGAAGGTAATAAAGAAGGTAAAATCAAGATACTGAAAATGTTGTACAATATTATTGTTGTATATTGTAGCCATTAATTGTATAATATTGTTATCAATCATACTTCTATGATTGTATAATTTTCATATCCTAATAACCGTGATTATATCAATTTAACTTTTGTTGATGGTCATGATGATAAAAAAGAGATTAAAAATCTACATATTAAATTGTGATGATGAATAGATTGATTTAATAAATATTTAGGTTAATTTAATAATTTCCTACATATGTTTCTTATTTCATTGTTATACATTAAAAGTGAATTAATATAGTATATTGAATATTAATATAAGATATAAATATATAATTTAATAATCTTTTATGATATGAAGGATTAAATCTATTTTTTAAAGAATTGTTTTAGTAAAAATATGTAATTTTAATATCATAATAATCTTTTGATTTTGAAATGTAATAAAATTTATGGATCTTTTAATTTTTTTAATAATAAATAAATAAATAAATTTATACTATATAATTCAATATATATATATATATATATATATGTATGTGTGTGTGTGTGTGTGTGTGTATGTATGTGTGTGTATAATTTGTTGATTTAAATATGATTTATGATACCAAATGATATTAATAAAATCATTTTTATTTCCACAAAATAACCAAAATATATTTTTAAATCAAGATTTTTAATTTAAGTGTATTTAATGCAAATGAAATAAATTTATATTTTTATATAAAATATCTAGTTTTTTAGTAAGTATTTATGTGATACTTAAGATATTTATGTTGATTAAATTTTTTCTTATTTAGACCAATAATTTTTTATTTTTTATAAATTGATTCAAGTTATTAAAAAATAAATAAATAAAATAAATAAATAAATCTTAAGAAAAAAGTTAAATAAATGCATTTTTATTTAACAAAATTTTCAAGAATTAGAAAAATTATATATATATGATATAATTTTAAATATGTTGTAAAATATTTATATAACATTTTTTATAAATAACCTATAATTAATTTGTATAGATAAATCTACTGAATTGATAAAATTTTGCATGTTGTATCCAGAAGAATTAATTTTTATACCTTTAGTTTTAAAATAATAATATATGTTTACACCAAAAAAAATTATTTTACCAGGACGACCATTTTAAAAATTCATATTATATATGGCATGGCATAGCAAAGTAGAGGAAAAAATTATATCATTAATTTATTAAAAAATGACAACTCTAGCTTCTTACATTCTTTTCATATATTCATAAACTTGTTAATGTTCACTAAGATAGGCAAGAAAGAATATCTATGGAATACTACTATGGAATACTACTAATACCAACATAGTTTTGCTATTGCCACCACAATCCTATAAAATTTTAAATAGAATTTTAATCAAAATGTTTTTTGTTACCTCCACCACAACCATTTCATCATGGTTTAATATATACATATATTGGAAATATATGTATATTGTTTTATTGGAATAGTAAAAGCTGAAAGAACATGTTAAGTAGGTGGCAAGTTATGGTGGCAATAGCAAATATTGTGAAAGCAGTGGCAATTCCTATATATATATATATATATACATATATACATGTATATTATTTTCAATTTCACTCAGAAACTTTTGCAGTTCTATCCATTAGAAAGTTCATTTTGCACAAAAATCAAAAACTTTAAACATAAAATCAAATATTTGTCACAACCGGAGTGAATCAAGCTTCAGAGACATGGCAAAACGGGTCTCCGGACATATCGAGATCTCGATGTCGGTAACAAATTCCTGCAACCATCTTCAAGTAGACGACTTTCGGAGCAATGATCGGCAGTCTAATGCTTTAATAAGTAAGCCGAGGTTGAGCAATCGATCATGTAGCTCACACTCTGAGGGGGGTTCCAGCCTCTCCAGTCAAAACATTCCTGCTGATGAAGGATCAGCTTGTCTTAGAAGCAACATTTCAAACACTACTGTGGAGAATTTAGTTGTACGAGACATCCAGAATCTTCCTGAATGCCTCGATAGTTCCCATTATAGGTCTTATTTTGATCAGTCAACAATGAGGGCGCCAAGTGGGTTGTGCCTGTTCGACGATAAGGCGGTGCATTGTTGGTTGCACTGATCAGTGGTTTGGACTCCAGCGAAGAGAGAATGTAGTTTGAAATCCACCTTGTGTTGTGCTCTCTCAGTGGATGCTTCCCATGAGACCTAGCTAGAATGCAAAGGACTGAAGGTGCGGTGTGTTTGTTCCATGCCTCGCAGACGTAAAGTGTGACGTGAACGCTGCAACGTCACCTGAGACTGATATCAGGAGATAAATGAATCGTTTTTAATTTGGAAAATGCACCAGTCAGCTGATGTGACGCATTAGTTGCGAATTCGAGATGCTCATGGTCTAAACCTCTCAGATGAGCCTTGGATACTGAACAGATTACAGGTTTAAGTACAGACCTCAGCGGGGATCAGATTCGAAAGATTCTGGGTTTCAGTCGAGGAGGCTTAATCATTGTCACGTTGCAGCACCTCGTGAGTTTAGTACAATTTTGTCACCTAGCTCGATCGGATCAACCTGAATTTACTGGTCTGGTTGATGCCGTGTAAATGAAGATTTAGCCGCAGTCAATATTCGACCACGAATGACGATCACCTACATACGGACATGTGCGTGTGTAGGAGTATTTGTGAGTGTTTGTACAATCTTATCACTGGTAAGCAGTCGCCGTAGAGTGTTAAGAACGGCTTGGTCTCTGCCATGGATCAGAGTAACCAATGTATCGAGCATGACAGGAGGATGTCACGGTTCTGAGTTTCTTGAGAGGCCACACCCAATTAAATACCAATTGACAGCTGGCATCTTCAGAGCAGTAAATCTATTTGATTGATTATGGTCTGAAAGAGGGAAACTGGACCTGAAAGGCCCATCCTTCAACAATTAAAAGATTCCGTTTAAGTATCCATCGATTTCAGGTTCTGATCGGTAACGGGTCCTAACAAGTAGATTCTACAGCCATGCGCTCTGGGACAAAACAAATTCTCCCATGAAGACTATCTCATCTCTTAAGCATGCAGGTTGACGGTTGTTTTCCTGCCCTTGCAGACGATTGGCTAGCGTTGTGAAATCCGTACGGTGTCGTTATGGTTAAGTCTCTCCCTTCTCAAGACCTCTGCCATCCTAGTGCTTTGGCAGATGAAGTCCTCAGCACGTGATGGTCCAAGTCTAATTAAAACAAAAAAGAACATATAATAAAGGCGCCATCGAACGCGTTGTACGGAGCATGGTGGGGCATGGCTTCTGGTGGTTTCTGTTGCCTCAAGCGGCTCAATCCAATCTTAGACCCACTGTTGTAATGTTGACGACATTGTGGACCACCTATTGACTGCCTGGACACGGAGTAGTGAACACTCTTCTTCACAATCGCCAAGTTGATAGCTAGTAACTGCTTCATTACACAATACCCCCGCCGTACACCACCTGCCGCATACTACTTGGACTAGGATTCTTGCTGCAACTTTATCGCCTGGAAATTCTTTGAAAAGTAATGCTACAATTGGGATTGAGTTAGTGCTGTTCAAGCAATTCACATGGTAGGTTCGTCAACTTTTATGGTAGGGGTGTGCTAGGTTTCGAACGAGCTGGTTTGAAAACAAAAGATTCCAGAGATTCTGGTGTTATACGGCTTAAATTTCGTAGTCTGTAGGAATTAATCGGATGCGTTATCTGCGCCCTACACAGGGTTCCTTCATGCTGCTCTTGATCTGTACGTGTAGAACGGAGACCAAGAACCTTCCTTTCCAAGGGTGCTGGAGTGATTTGGAGTGTGGACTAAATCTTCTTCAGTGGTGATTGTAGGAACCCCTTCCTAGCCCTTGACTCACTTTCTCTGATCCTTCTGTTCAGACTGAACAGCACATGAACACCGTGTAGTGACGACTGCAGGGAAGTACGAGAGGCACAGTTATAAGCATGAATGAAACAGCACTTCACTAAACTATCCTTGTATTTGGTTGTGCTGGTGTTTCCTCTTTCTTCATCTGAGGGTTTCATCTAGGCAGCTTAGAGCAGTGAATATTATTAAGAGATTGTAGCTCCACTTGCACTGAAGTTCCTACACATTCACTCAAAAGAAGCTCGGGATTAGTATGAGCAGAACGGTGGTTTTGTCGGAATAGTCGTCTGAGTCGACTAGTTCCTGTGTGACGCCTCTTTGGGAATGAAGACTATACATGTAACTATTGTGAATTTTTATCAGTACTACAACGATTCCTCAGATTCAGTTCCTGGTCTCGGCCGCAAGGTCATTGAAACTGGGTGATAGATTCTTTCCGATCTGAGACTTGTGCGCAGTGCAGTAACTGTTTGTTAGTGTCGAGAGTTCACCTAGTATTGACCATCGACCACTTGCGGATTGGTTTTCTCGGAGGCTCACTCTCAACAATTCATTTCACTTTGGAGTGACAGCCTTTCCAATTTTTTATCGCGTCCGGTATGATTGTGTAATTTTTGTCATTCTGGAACATTGAGCCACATCTCTCCATTCGACAACACTCTGAGACTGTTGGTTGCAGTATCACCCCTAGTTACTTCCTCCAACAAAATTTAATTTAGGGTTAGGTTTTGACGAACTCCAGCAGGATGCATCGAAACAAAGTCTACGGTCATGCAGAATGGGCCAAGCACAAGTCATCTTGGAGACATGGTCGCCACCTCATGAGTATTTTATCTTCAGGAGTGATTTCTGCCGTGGGTCCTCCTGTGTTAGCCTGCACTTTACTCGCTACTTTCGTGACCGTCTTCAACTATTTTGTGAAAGTTGGGCGGTTACCGAATTGGATCCCAATCTTAGAGGTGTCGTCCCTTCCTTTCACTCTGACATCATCAGTGCTATCACTTCTTCTAGTCTTTCGAACAAACTCTTCCTACAACAGGTTTGATGAAGCACGCAAGATCTGGGGATCAAATGTGAACCGAACCAGGGATCTGGCACGACAAGCTCTGTCATGGATCCGGAGCCCGGCAGACGCATACAAGCTATCGTGTCTTCTGCGACACATCAAGGCCTATCCATTCAGCCTGAAAGACCATCTTACGGAAGACTTCATCCTCAAGGACGAGCTCGACCAAATCCTCGAACCACAGGAACTGGAGGCGCTCATGGCTACCAAGCACAGACCGAACTACATCCTGCAGGTTCTCTCGGAGCTCGTCGACAAGTGCAACCTCTCAGAGTGGGAAAAAATGGCAATGGACGAAAACATTACAACATTTCACGACAATGTGGGTGCTTGTGAGCGGATTCTGAAGACACCGATCCCACTAGCATACACGCTAGTCACGTCCAGGTTTCTGATTCTGTGGCATCTAGTTCTACCCTTCGCGCTCTGGGCAACATGCCACTGGCTCACCATACCTGTCACATTTTTGACCGCTACGGCCCTGTTCTACATCGAAGAAGTGGGAGTTCTGATCGAAGAGCCTTTCTGGATTCTGCCACTGTTGTCGATAAGCGACGGCATTGTGGCAGCACTAGACGGATTAGCTGCGGCGCACAAGACGTCCTCGCTGTTGTGGAGACTTCATCAGCCTAATAAAGACCATGTTGTGCAGATCACGTTTGAAACTTCGAGATCTGATGGGTTTCGCAAGAGCCGCGACGTGGGTCACGTTTTGTTAACGAGAATGAACTCCATTGCCTGAGGATTCTTTCAATGTACACTAGAAATACAGAACTAGAAAATCCTCCCATTTTTCTGATTCTGAGACCTCTTGATACCACCAAAGCATTAAATTATCATGCCTTGATATGGTAAGACTCCGCTTCTAGGTTTCGAGTTTTCTCTTCGGCACATTCTGATCTATTCTAATTGTATACATTTGCACAATTCTGCAATGCAAGGCTTCACTTCAAACTGAGCTCATTTGTTCCATTTTTGATCTTGTATAGATGATATTTTTTTTATTTTATTTTTTGTTTTTGATGTTGTTCTTTGAGTAATATTATGCTGAATCATTTACTAGTTTTTGAATTGCTTTCATTTTTTCCCTTTTTTCTTTCACATGATTGCATATGGTAAATAAATGATTGTTTTATTAGATGTATTTTTATTAGATGTATATCTAATATTTCATTGTTTGCAATTTCATTGTCTTCAAGATTTAGGTTGTTTATAGAATTTGTATGGCTATAGAAAAATTAAAAGTTTAATTTAAGTTTTTCATAATGTCAATTTAAAATAAGATGTTTAAATTAAAAGTATATAATGATGTAATGAAATGATATATGGTACAAAGTATCTATTTAATAAGTGTGTAAATTTTAGTGAATAATATACTACAATATCAAATGTTCTATTTCTATAAAATGCATAAAAATTATTGGATTAATTTTAATTTCAATTTTATTATTTAAAAAAATATAATAGTTAGTACATTTATGTAGGATTTGAATACTACCAATATTCTAAATTCTACAACTTAAACAATTCAATAAGCACCAAATGTATTGAAAACCAAAAGCATGTAATTTATCTATCATTTAAATCTTGAGTATAAAATTAAAATACAAAGAAAAAAAAATTAAACATTAAAAATTATTTTTTGGATCATATATCTATAAATAAATAAAAAATAGAAAAAAAATAAAGAGAAGATCATAGAAATGGAAGGTTGCAAAAAAATTGTCATATTGAAGATATAGTTGGAATATTAGAGAGATTGGAATTAATTAATCTTACATTATTTTTGGAATTGATAAGATTTTAGTGGTAGAACACATCTATGGCAGATATAGTAAGAAATCAAATCTTGATAAAATTGATGCTATATCTAGAATGAAGGCTTGTAAAAGTATTATAGAAGCAAGAAGGTTTTTAGAGGCATATATATTTTATTACATTTGGGTGCTTCACTTTGCCTATATCTCAGAGCCGCTATACAAGCTATTGAAGAAGGATAAGAGATTTGTTTGAAAAGAAGAATAAGAGATAGCTAAAGAAAATCTAAAAAATATTTTGAGTTCACCACTTAAACTTAAGCAAGGAAATTATTAATAAATAAGACTAGTGGTTGTAATAGTAGATACAAGTCCCATAGCAATTGGATGGCCTATTGAACAAGATGATATAGAAGGAAGAAGATTTATTATAAGATTTGGAGCCAAAGTTCTTACAAAGAGGCAAAGAACTTATCCGCAAGTTAAAATAGAGCTTTGAGGAGTACTTACCCCTCTAAAAGCTTAGAGAAATTATTTCATTAAGCAAGTATGATTTTGGAAAGAAATTGTATGCCATTACTTGGAATAATAATTAAGTATATTATTCCAAATATTACCATGCTAAGATGGATAGCCTATATAAGAATATTGAACCTTATTTTAATACATATTATTAATAAAGAGAACTTGATAACAGATATATTGTTTAGAATTAGGTATACCTTAGAAAAAGAAATGATGGCACATGAAAGAGGTGAAGATGAAGAAAAGAAGAGCTATAGGAATTTATTTGCTACTAGTAGAATGGATTCTAGTAATGAGATTCAAAATTTCTATAAAGATTTGTATGAATGCAAATTCAAGGATATTGAAATTTATTTGAGAATAATGAAGAAACAAGAAGGATGGATGGATAAAATCTTCAAAGATATTAGACACCAATCCTATATTTATCTGTTTAAAGATGGATTTCTATAGAAGAAGCCAAAAAGAGGTGACAATATTCTATTGAATATAATATGAGACTTTGAAATTAAATTTTAAATTTTAAAAGAATATCATGATATACTTTGGACAAGACACAAAGGAATTTAGGCCACATATACTAAGATGAAAGAAAGATATTGGTAGAAGAGTTTATACAAGGATATAGAAGACTTTATGAGCTTATGTATAGAGTGTTAGTGATAATCTAAATTTAGATATAGAGATGGATTACATCCTACTTATCCACCTTTTATATATTTTTAATTGATAATTGATTTGGTAGCTATGCCATCAAGACTTCAAAGTATAAAATATTTAGTTTTGGCAAGAAAACAACTATTAAATTATATTGAAAGAAAGACTTTGAGAACCAAGACTATAGAAGTATTATACATATTTATATTGAAAGACATCTTCAATAGATATAGTAGCATTGAGAGGATGAGAGCTAATAGAAGAGAATTGGATATTATTGAAGTACGAGAATTTTTTAGAAGATATGGAATTTAGATCAAATTGACTATTTTTTATAATCTTACAGCCAATAGAAAGAATGAGAGGGATTATCCTCCTATTATTTATGCATTGATTAAAGTAAGTAAGAATAAGCCAATTCAATAGCCTAAACTACTTCTATTTGCTTTATCGGCTAATAGAACTACTCTTAATAAAAAAAAAAATTATTAATATCATCTTTTGAAGATAGAAACATTCATGTAAAATAGGTTTCTTCAGTTGGCATTATAGGTTTTTGTCCTAACATTAATTCTATGGACATATAATCAATAACAATATTATTAGAGCTTCAAATTTCACAGTTGAGAAGGTTATGTGAAGACCTACAAATTTTAGCTAAGAGGTTAAAAGAAGCAAGATTAAAAAATAAAGAAAAGTTTGACAAAATTCACAGATTGAGGCCTAAGGCTGTAGAGATTAGAGATTAGATTTTAGTTTATGATAGTAGCTTTGAACATCAGTACAATATTATAAAGAAATTTGCAAAAAATAGTTTGGACTATATATGGTAGTTATAGTCCATGATAATGCCACATATATCTTACGTGAGTTAAATGGAGCTATCATTAGAATTCTAGTAGCAAAGAAGAAGATGAAGGCTTTGAAGAGAAGAGATAGGCGGTTCAAAAAAAAAAAAAAAAAAAAAAAACTTGAAGAATTCTTACTTCAATATTTGGACTAAGAATATGAAGTAGAAGAACCTATGAGTGAGTTAAAGAAATCTCAAGAGGGTGATGAGGAGAAGCTCATAGCACATACCAGAAGATGTGCAAATTTGGAGGAGGTAGATGTTATATTACAATTGCTTATAGTATGTAAAAATTAAATAAAATATATAATATGTTTATAAGTCTTGATGTATATTAAAATGGTTAGTATGTTAATTTAAAAAGAGTTGATGTAAGAAAATTTATTTTAAAATTTACCTATTTTTATTATAATATTTAAATTATATAAGATTTAGATATTTAGTATAAAGATTTAGAGAAGATAGGAGCTCGAAGATGAAGATCCAAACTACTAAGTAGCTTATTTGGAAGGATAAAAGCATGATATAGGCAAATGAAGATAAGGGATGAAGGTCTTCATCTCTATTGGTCAAAGGCCATGCCTAATAGGATTTAAGTAGGCTACTTATGACCATAACAAGGATTTAAGCAACTTCAAAAGAAACATTGAAGAATTAGAAGCAAAGATTATAATATTTGGAATTTGAAATACAATTTGTATGAAAATTTTAAAAAGTTTGGAATTAGAATGAAGTTATAGCCATTTGAAGTTAAGGTATCTTTTAAGACATATTGTTACTCTTTTGAAGATACAAGAAGTTATATGATAGTTTTTAGAAATTAAGAGCTGTGGCTATAAAGGCGATTTGAAGACCTACATTTTTTACAAAAGAATTGTTATATTTGGAGTTTATATGAAGAAAATATAGAGCATTGAAGACAACATATGTAATTCAAAGGGAAGACAATTTTATATATAAACTTAGTACTTTCTTATTTTGAGACTTGATTGAGCAATTAGTGACAATAAGAAGCCCAATGCTTTCTTGAGGCAACTCTCTCTATTCCAATAGTAGATTGATGTAGATCTGAAAATTTTGTGGCTAAATATATATATATATATATATATATATATATATTTGATGTTGTTGCAATAGATTTCCATCTACTTCTTGTTCTTTGGTTTTGAAATAAAAGTATGGTGCTATAGAATTTTTTGCAATATTAATTGATAGTTTGACACCTAAATAGTCAATTTTTATAAAATTTGTATTAGACATGGTATATGCGACCATTGCAATTGAGCCATAGTGTATATTGATAAAATTTGGTTTTTTTTTTCTCTCATATTCTAATTCCTATTTTAGACTTTTTATGGTTTTTATTCAAATTCTAGTTTCTACTGGCATTATTTTTTTTCTCTTTCTTTCATTTTCTACTTGATTCTTTTTCATGGTGGTTTAATTTCTCTTAAAAAATTATTATAGTGATCATCTTTTGATCCTTCTATACTAATGGTGATTGTAGCATATTGCATTGAATTTCTAATAGTTATAGTGGCTAGTTGTGGATGTAATCAAGCAGTTTATCTTTGCTTCTAGTCATTTGTATTTTATACTAAAGTTTTTTTTGGTTGTCTTGGAATCTAGTGGTATAGCATGCTTACAATCCAAAATTCCTTCTTACAATTGTGATGTGAATGTTCTTAGGCTCTAGCAGAGTATTAGTTTATATTTTATAAATCTTATCATTGATATGTGCAACAAAAAAAGAAGGTTTCTAATAAGATATATGTGGTGACTATAAGACATTGAACTTGCTTTTGAATCAAAATTCTTGCCTTTTATTAATCTTATTATAGTAGAATCTCTTCTTAAACCACTCTTGTTATAAATGACGTCCTATTGCTCTTTTATTTTTATTTTTTTATTTAATTTTTTTTCATTGAAGTTTTTCTTCTTGGCCAAAAATGTACTTTTTTTGGTTTTCATATAGTTGCAAAATTCCATGGCTACAATTTGGAGGTTAAGACTATTGGCTCATGCAATTATATAAGCCTTGATTGTACCTCAACCTAGAAAGAGCATCATCACTAGTAGTTTCATCAAAGAACAAATTAGCCTTGGATGTAGTGGAATTCATGTCTCTCATTTGCAATTAGTAGAACCAAGCCATTCATTCTTAGTAATATATTACTTACATAGTTTGGGAGAAGTGCATAAAATCTAATCAAAGTAGATTCTAAATAAGTTGTATTATCTTTCAAAATCATTTTTTGTTATAGCTTTATATATCAATATTGGAGGACAAACAATGAACATCTCATTCAAGCAAGATTCCTTCAAGGAGATCAAATGGCCTTGAGCCATCTAATCTCATTACCTTGTAGCTCAAAGTTATTATTCGATAGAGAAGTGCCATAACATTGGAATTGTCTTACAAGGACTACAATATTAGAAAGATCATGAATTCCTTATTGCAACTAGAGCATATAGAGTTGAAGAAGCAATAATGTATTCAAAGGCCAAATAGAAGATTTGAAATACTTCACAAAAGCCAGGTCACAAACTGTAGAAGAGTACAATGATTCAAGAGCTAAAATTAACATTAAACATCAAATTTAGACGAGACATCAAGATTATATGATTGAATTTGGATTAAATAAAAATATTTTATATTAATTTAAATAAATTGGATTAAATTAGTTCATTTGTGGATGAATTAGAATTTAAATGGAAGAAATCTTATTGATGAGTATTAATTAAAATTAGATAATTTTTTATTTATGGATGAAATTTTATTTAAAGATAAAAAAATTCTTTGGATAAAAATTTAACTTTGAATGATAATCAAAATTAAATAAAAAAATAATTAAAAAAATAAAAACTAAAATAAAAACTACATAAAATTAAAATTAAATCATAAAAAAAAATCTTTAAAGTGTATATAGAATAGAAGTATTTTACATTGTTGTATTATTGTTGTAAATGTGTAAGTGAGAATATTAATTAGTTAAGAGAATTATACGTCATTGATAAGAAGTACAAGCATAATTTAGTTAATCAAATTATAAGTAGCTAATAGTCATAAATTAGGATAATTTGCCTATTAAAGGACTTTATATAATTCACAGTTAAAGAAATATTAGAATAATTGGATACAAGAGTTTTTAGAATATTTAAAAAATTAATTTTTTTTAAATTGGATTAAATATCTAATTAGTAGAAATTTATTTTAATGCACAACAATCTTTATTCTCCTTCTTTGTCAAACTTTAGCACTGAGTGAGGTTTTATATAATGTATTGTATTAAAAAGTATTAGAAAGAGCTTGCGCAAAAGACAAGCTATGCCAAAGGCTAGATGAAGCAATCTCAAAACTCCATGGTCATCCAAGAGATGTTAAATAGTAAGCTTTGCTACCCAATACCACCAACCTCTTGCAGCAATTCAAAGTCTGAAAAACAACGGGGTAGGAATTGAAGGCCAAGTTGAAGTAGCAAAAGTCAGCAAATAAATGCTCAAAAGCATTCTTTAAGATCCATAGAGAAAGATTGGGTACATTTTAGATTAATGAGCTAATGGACAAATTTGAACAGGTGCATAGCAACTCAGATGTATTAGCTTATATTTGCCATAAATTCTATAGTTCTTTATATAAAGATTTACCTACTTCTAAAATCATGATTGAAACAATATAGCAAGTAATGATTGACCTTACAGATTGATTAACTTCCAAAAAAAAGTATGTTTAAGCAAACCGCTTTCTTTAATAGAAATTACAATTGCTATAAAGAAAATGAGGAAAAATAAATCTTCTTGGGTAAATAGAATTATTCTTGAATTTTACATAGCATTCTAGATTATTATAGGTCTAAAATATTTAATTATATTATAAGGGAGCATTCATAAAGGTAGGTTTTTTTTAAGGATAACACAAGGCTTGATTGCTTTAATATACAAAAAAAGTATAAGACATGACTTTACAAATTAGAGAACTATTATTGTCCTTAATATTGAATACAAAATCTATGCAATAATTATACAACTAAGGCTACAACCAATTTTGATGAATATTATTAGTATGGATCAGTTGGCCTTTTTATCTAGTTATTTTTTCTTAGATAACTGGTTATTCCCACATAAAACTATGGCATAGGTGGAAAAATCAAAGCAACTTTTTTTAAACAAAAACTTGACTTTTCAAAAGCATATGACATGGTTGATTGGAAATTTTTCTTTCACATAATAGAGACATTAGGACCTCTAAAATAATTTAATCACATAATTAAGTTATTATTTAATAATACAAAGGCATGTGTGAAGATTAATGGTACACTTTCTAAACCTTTTAAGATTGCAAGAAGGATGAGATAAGATTGTCTACTTATTCCTTATCTATTCCTTATATTAGCAAAAGTTTTCAATATAATGGTCATGAATTAAGTTAGATTAGGACTAATAAAAAGAATACAATTATTTATGAACCAAAGACAACAAATTATGGCTCAATATGCTAATGATACATCTTTGACTCTTAGAAGTGAAGAAAGAAATATAAGACAAGTTATTTATATACTTCAAATATTTTGTATGGGCTTGAGACTCATTTTGAAGTGGAATAAATTAAGTGGCTATTAGAAAAGTGAATACTTATTAGACCACTATGGATAAATGAGCTAGGCATCACATGGACTAATAGAAATAAAGTGAATAAACTATTAAAAGTACTATTTGATCTATCTTTAACATCAAGTAACTATGATTCATTCTTTCATAAAAAAATCAATAAAAAACTAAGCCATTGATGCTCAATATCAATAAATGCCAATAAAAAGGAATAATTATAAATAATATTTTTTATCTATCATCTTCTATTTTATCTCACTTTAGAAAGAAATAAAAAAGAGTGTATCAAGGATCAAATCATCTCCTAGTAATTATCTTGCATGATGAAACAATTCATTGGACTTGCAATAAGGTCACATACCTACACTATTGCTAATCATTTCATAAGGAAGAAATTTACTTTATTAATTTGATAGATGTGATGATGGTATTGTTAGGTAAATGGATTGTGAAAGCTATAGAACCATTGAGTTTTAATTTAAATAGTATGCTAAGATATCATCTTAGTAAATTCTAATCATACTCTAAAGAAAAATGGCAACCAAGCTTTGAAATGTTTACTCTTAAGAAGCATCAAAATACAAAAGAATCAAAAGTAAGGAATAGAATTGGATCAACATGGAAGAACATCCTTCTAGAAGTAATTTTCCTCTTTCTTATATGCCATAAAGAGTGGATGAATTGTAACATCTGCCATGATCAAGAAATCATTAGTATTGGACTTGATATTTCATATAAAAAAAATTAAAATAAATAAAATAAAATAAAAATACATAACCATGGTCTTAAAAAATTTGGAGACATATGGAAAAACAATAATTTTCTTTCTTTCATGGAGGTTAAAACTTGCTTTGGGCTTGAGCAAAAAAAGAAGGTGCATGGACAACCATTGCCAATTGGATATTCTAATAAAAACACAACTCATCTCTAATCCAACACAAGAGTTGCATGAGAGTGAATGGATAGGTGCTTTAGTAAATGAAGCCTCCTAGACCTCTTGGTGGTTTGACAAACCAATGATACATACCAAGCAAACCTTTGAGCAATGAAATTTTGAATTCCTTCATGTATGTGCATTTACAAACCAAGTAGGAGAACTCTCATATTGTACAAACTTCATCATTAGGAAAGACTTGTACTAAGAATTTGTAGACAGAAAGAAAGAAAGAAAAAAAAAAAAAAAAAAAAAAATAGGCACGTACATCACAGATAATTTGTAGCCAATAAGAATAATATCAATAATAAGAAGGAAAAAATAAAAGATATTCTACCTATGTTGTGGAAGAATTGTTTGGTTGGTATGGAACCCTGACTAATATCAGTGGTTTGGACAAATACTATTCATGCAATATTCTGCTCAACTAGGTCGCACCTTGTTCAAGAAGCTGCATGTGGTATCAAGCATAATTTCACAAAAGTAAGAAGACATACTTCTATAAGGATTCAAATTCAACAAGGTTAACGTTTGAGATGTTTGAGATGTCAAAAGATTAACAAAGGAGGCAAGTCTTCTAGGGCTAATATAGCACATGGCAGTAGGGGTGAACTCATGGCAAAGGCAAGTTAATAGAGACATAGATGAGTGATGTCTTATGTATATGCATGGAGGTGAAAAACAGTGTTACATAGGTTTTAGGAATGTGATTCTACATCCAGAGCATGGAAGTAGAGGACCCAACTACTCACTCCAACTATCATTCAATAAGTGAGACAAGGACAGAGAGGCAATGGAATTACAAACAATTTGAACCATAGGGCTGAAGCACAAAGAGCACAACTTGTTACTACAGAAAGAAATGACTTGGGAATTTGATATATACAATTCACTCCATCATGGATACATTGTGTATTTGCATATTGGATCCCTAGGCGATATTAAAAAAAAAAAAATCAATCAAATTTGGTTATTGATATGAGGGATTGTTACATGGGTTTTGTGGATTGAGTGAAATGATGTTGTAATCAATGGAGTAATATGGACAAGGAAACAAGTGTATCATTGAATATGGTTACAATTGGTAGACTATGGAAGAAATGTGTGGTTTAGACTCCAGGAGAACATGAAACATAGATAGCATCACACAGCTGAATTTGTTAAGCAATTTTGCCAATTGTTGTGTACAAACCAAGTGGTGGCAAGTTGGAGGGTAAATAAGCCAGAGTGGAAGTTATCATGGTAAGAAAGGCTGTAGGAGATAGTTTTTCTTTTTTCTTTACTGTAATCTAGCCCCCTGGCCGGACCTGGCTGGGGATATGAAACTTGCTACCCAGAAATTCCTCTATTTGTGTCAAAAAAAAACAAAACAAAACAAAACGGGGGGCTGGACACTTTTTCGTCGTAGGGATGTGTCCCAAGCAATTTGGGGGTGTGTCCCTAGTGGGGGCCCATAGAAAAAAACAGCATAATAACATGAGATTAAGATAAACTGTCAGTAGTTGCAGATGCAGGTCGCATTGGTACATAAAACAATAAAAGTGCAAGACTAAATTACACTATGTGGAGTCAACTCGGAGCCAGGATTCAGTCAACAAATATCTATCCATGTGGCCCAAGGAACCGGACCACGAGGCTGTCTGGAGGCGATGCTGTGTCTGCGAGAACTCGCGTTATTTCGGCCACATTTTCTCCCCCTCACCTGGCAACAATCATGCTGTCGAGTTTTTCCACACCTATCATCAAGCTTTCGGTATTTCAAACCCAGTTCTAAACTCACTGGCACGCATCGACAGAAATGTGTCTTTAAACGAGGCCTTTAATCAACGGCTACTTCAACTCCACCAGCTGCAGCTGCAGGTCGACATCGATTGCAGTAAAAGCAGCTTTCCAGCTCCGCGTGACATAACCTCACCAGCAACTTCCACCATCGCTGCTAAGACCCCAGACAAGGCGCGTAGTCTGGAGCTCAAAAGGTGGAGAGTAATTGCTGCTTGAGGTGTCACCAGGTAGAAAGTTGGAACGGGACATCTTCAGTACATGTGTGACTGTGTTCTTTTCCTTGTTTGGCTGATACGGTGCAAGGTTGATGTATTTTGCCCTGATTCGTAGGTGTGCCGGAATTTTAATAGACGGTAACTACCTAATGCCCGCGGGCTCTAAGGGAAATCTCGTCGTCCTGCACATATAAGAGCTTTACAAGTGTCGATTGGGAACTTGCATCATTTGCTTATTGTTGGTTCCATTCTGGAAGTGCAGTGGGAGAGAACTTGATCTTTGGCCACAAATTCACAAGAACTTCAACCAGCAGAGGACTTGGTTCTACACTTCGATTCATGAGCCTGAATTTATGGATGCTGCTGTTTGTTGACGCGATTTTCTTCACAACTCATCGAAGCAATAAATGGTCGACTCAAGATTGATTATCCTGCACTCTCCTACAGTCTCTTACATTCTTTCCTTATACTACGAGGTCATATTTTTTTAGTCCAGCAGCCTCTGGATAATCAATTTTTACTTAACTCTCGTCTTATCAACAACAGCATTGTTTTTTATTATTATTATCTTTCTTATTCCTCTTGAGCAACATGCGCAACCTCGAAACCATCTGCTCAAGAGAAACGATGCTCACATGTCAGAAAAATTAAAAACATTGGGCTATCACTCTCCAGAGTATCACTCATGGACGGAAACGTAGAGCTAAAGCCATGATCCAGTTATCCTTATTTCCAGATCTCTGCCACAACATTATCGACGTACCAAATCCAAGCAACACTTGGCAAGCTCTTAGCACCATGTTCAACATGAACACCATATTTGATATCATGATTGTATTAAATCGCTAGGAAAATATTTGAATGAGAGATCATTCAAACATGTGGCAACATTCATGTAGTAGATAAACCAATATGTGGAAACATTCATGTAGTAGATAAACAACACAAACCATCAAACAAATACCATCTAACAAAGTTTTAGTGCAAAGAATTTTCAATTTGTTACCGAGTAAATTTAATAAATTAGTAGTTTAAATCTAGTCCATGAAAGAAATTCTCAACTTCCAAGAACTTTGAAACAAGCTCCATATGGAAGAAACCAATGCTCTCTTATAATGATCACATGACACCTCAGAAGAAGCATTGGTGATGCATATAAGAAACCAATATAAAAGGAAGTATCATCAAAATATGTCTTCTTCCAATAGCCCATAGTGAATTCAACACCTATAGTAGCACCCTCCAAGAGGATTAATCCTTATTATTGTTGTGGCAAGATTAGGCATATTTCAAGACATTGCTATGCTCCAACCTTAATGCCTTCTTTCACAAATCAATACAAAAATAATTCACAGTCCAATGCCTTTCTACATAACAACAATCTATAATCCATTTTATAATTAGGCATCAATATGACCAAAGATCTTTTTGGCAAACAAGTTTTATCCAATCTACATGAACCTAGTGATAGTAAAATTCTACAAGCCCTCCAAGTTCTCTCCATGAGCAAATCAGATTCCAATTGGATTTTAGATTCAAGAGCGTCTAGGCATTTTTTGAAAGATGACTCTATTTTTTAAGAAGTCGACCACGTCCATGGATCCATAGTTACATCCACAAGTGGTCACTTCTATATAATCAAAAGCAATGGAAAGATTGATCTATTCCTATATAATGATGAAATAAAGACATTAAAAGATGTTTGCTATGTACTTAGGCTATATCAAAATAACTTATCAATAGGTCAGATAATTGAGTTTAAAAATCTATGTATATTTTTTCCAACAAAATACAATATTATATCAATCTAAAAACTATATCATATTATTATAAAAGGATCATGAGATAAAAACAATGACCTACACAACCTTGATTACTTCTCAAAAAAAATTGAAAGCTCACTCTTATACCTAGTACATATCAATACTCACTTTAAAATTAACAATTTTTCTATGGAAGAAAAATCACTATTATGACATAAACAACTAGTTCATTTAAACTACTATAATTTTTTAGCACTCTAGAATTTAGTTGCAAGTATTTTAAAGTTTTTAGTTTTAAGTCTCAACTACCTCACATGTCATAATATAAAACAGACTAAAATCAATATACCATAATAGTCACTAAAACAAGTATCCTCTCTACTCACTATCATCTATACAAATGTTTGCAAGTCTCTTCCTATAGAATCTTTTAAATAAAATTGCTATTCCTACTACTCAAAAATGAGTAAATTTATTTTTTTTAGATTTATATTATAAAAACAAAAAAAATCAAACTATGAGCATGTTTCAACATTATCACAATATGATCAAAAAGCAAACCTCACATTGCATCTTATGTGTGTAATTTAATTATCATGGAGAATTCACCTCTTCAAAATTTGATTGATATATTTGGATTCATGGAATCTTCATATGACAATTAAGTGTTGCTTGAACATTCCAACAAAACAAAGTCTCAAAGAAAAAAAAAAAAAAAAAAAAAAAAAAAAAATGATCCCAATTGAGTTTGTACTATGTTCTTTAATGGACATGTGTCTATTTTTTTGTGGGCCAAAATAGCCCACATTACTATATAGCTTATGAATTCTAGTCCCACTAAGTTTAATAATAGAAAGATTCTTTAAAAATTATTAAGAGGTAAATAATCAAATCTCAATAAAATTAGGATTTTTAGCTATATTTGTTTTGTGCATCAAGATTAAACAAAAAGACACATACAAGAAGCTTGATCTACTTGAGGAATTTACCTAAGCTTAAATAATATTTCTAAATGCTATAGAATTTATTTACCAAATTTTCAAAAAAATTAGATCATATATAACGTCTCATTTAGCAAAGATAATTTTTTCACTCAAGAATCATAGATCAATGCCTTCTACATCCTTGAACCATCACCAATTGTCCATTGGTATAGCAACATCAAAATCCATCTTAATGCTCAAAATCCATATCAAGACCAACAAATATTTTTCACCTAATCTAAATTCTAATATCAAAGAACCACCTCAAACTAAAACTTAGGTTCTTCACAATACATATATTCTTTCAAAAAATCATAATTCAAAAGGAACATCACTTCATAAAAATTCACCACCAATAGCAAATTTTGCACTTTACTTACTTGATTTTAATACAATAGATGGATGACCAACTTCTAAAGAAATCAATAACATATTCTCATATGTAAAAAATGATATCGATTTACCTCAATCAGAATAACTCCATTCTTCTACATCTTCTAAACTATTGAATTAAAATTTTTGTATCACCAAATGTCTAGCTTGGCTATAAGATTATTTTTGTAAATTTTTAGACCTCTCTATGTAGCCAAAATCATACTATAAAACAGCTCAAGATGAAGGATAGATAAATTCAATGATTAATGAGATAAAATCTATTCATGACAACAAGACATGATCAATCACCATTCTTTTTTTAGCAAATTAAGTTATATCAACCAAGTAGGTGTATAAAGTAAAAATAAAAATTGATGATACTCTACAAAAGAAAAAATCACTATTAGTTGTTTGTGGTTTTAACAATAAGAAAGAATTCACTACAAAAAAAAAATTCTCCAATAGTCAAATAGGACACCATATGAATGCTCCTTGCAATATTTGAACAAAATAAATGGCTACTATATCACATGGACATCAAGACTGCTTTCCTCCATGGTGATCTCAAATAAAAAGTCTACATTATACAATCTCAAGGCTTTGTAGTTGAAGGGCAAGAACATCTAGTATACAAACTATACAAAGTTCTTTTTGGACTAAAACAAGCATCAAAGGCATGATATGACAAAATCGATTCTTTTCTTTAAACTTAAGGATTTACAAAAGAAAAAGGTGACTATAATCTATATATTATTTACCATTAAGAAAAAATATTACTTCTTATTTTCTATGTAGATGATTTTTTCTTCACAAGAAATTACATTATATGGAACACATGATTTAAATCACAACTTGAATCAAAATTTGAGATGTTAGGACTAGGAAAAAATGATATGACACTCTATCTCAAGGCTAAAATATTCAAAGTACCAAAAGGACTTTTTATAACACAATGAAATTATGCATTATAAGCTATTCATGACTTTGGCTTTGAAAGGTGTTAATCTATATCAACTCATGTAATTGAAAGACTTAAGCTTACTCTTGATATGAATGAAGACACTGTTGATTTAACTTATTATCAATCTATAGTTGTTAAACTTATATAATTATATCACTTTTGACTCGATATCTTATACTTTGTTGGGATTGTTAGTCATTTTATGATGAAACTACAAATACCACATCTGACAATGGCAAAAAGAACTTTAAGGTATATTGTGAGAGAATTAGATTATAAAATATTCTATCATATAAATTCATCAATAATACTATAAAGCTATATAGATATAGATTAGATAAGAAACCTAACTGATGGTTTTGTTTTTAAATTAGTAGCTAGTCCAATTACTTGGCTTTCAAAAAAAACAAGCCATTGTTGCCCTCTCATTTTCAAAAGCAAAATATATGGACTTGTCTACAATATCTAAAAAAGCAACATAGTTGAACAAACTTGCATGTGATTTTGCACTTCAAATCAAAAAACCAATTCCAATATATTGTAATAATGAGGGAGTATCAAAATCGCAACAAATCTAGATATCAATCCAAGAACAAAGTATATAGCCACATGCCATTATTTTATAAGAAAAAAAATGAAAACAAGAGGGATTAAATTAATTTATATGTCCTCTCTTGAACAAATAACTAGCATCTTTACCAAATCCTTGGAGCTTGGTCTATTTGAGAAATTCAAATCAAAATTGAATATCATTCCTAAAGGAGAAGCACACTAACAAAACTACTTCTCTTCTCATCTTCTCTTCTCTTTCTTATAACAAAACTACTTCTCCTCTCATCTTCTCTTCTCTTTCTTATAACAAAATTACTTCTCCTCTCATCTTTTCTTCTCTCTTTCATAACAAAACTACTTCTCTTCTCTTCTTCTCTTCTCTCTCTCATAGTTATAGGCATCAATTAGCACATCCAACTTAGTAGAAAACAAATCATCACTTTCTCCTCTCTCTCACTTGCTACATCACCCTCCTTAAACTCAAGTAACCATTTTCTCCAAGCATGAGACACCACCCTCAATGATTGAAGAAAATGGAAAACCTGATCATCAACTCCAGCATTGTCAACCAGTTTCGGGATAATCACACTCTGAAGCAGGACTTCTAAAATTTCACACACGAACAAGGAGGCAGTTCAGATTTCACCCACGATCTCCCGAAAAACTACTTCATCAGAAAAAAAAATTCATTTACAGTCCTCTGAATTTCAAGCTCAATACACACAGATCTTTGACAGGCATCTGCGCTCTCCAACACAAAAGGCAGGCCCACAACGACAAATTCCACTGCCTCCATATAATAAATCCTTGAGATGAACCGTGGACAACTAAAAACAATCAAAATAAATTCTTTCACAAACTAGAGTCACAGAGTACATGTAGTTTCTTAAGTATCAAAATTGATGATTTCGTAGTGAGGGGGGGGTGTTGGAACATCCATCCCTACATCATCGAATGAATATTGTATGGATGACCTGAGATCCGACATTTGTGCCGAACACTCAGATCTCTGTACATATGTAAAGCCTGCGACAGCAGTCTCGCAGTAAGCCCCTTTCTGTTTTGTTCTTCCATTTATTGTTCTCTCAGTATGTTCCTCAACTTCTGCAGAAAAAACCGCAGCTCATTTTGAAAGTCAACATGCGAATGGTGTAATTTTGCTGAATCTTGTACCCTGTGAGGAAAAATAATTACTATTGTATCATGAGAATTTCGTTGGTGGACACGAAATCTTGCCAACTCATTGTACCACGCTTAAGTTGGATATTTTAATATTTGGGCTTGGTGATGCTTTGATCTGGTTCTCGGCTGCAAAATGAGACTTGAGGATCCAAGTTACAAACCAAAGATGATTCTACTAATATCCCACATTTGAGCACTTCCTCGGACTGCAATTAAGTGGCCCTCATGCAAGAACAGAATGTCTCGGTTGGATAAGTGTGAACAAACAATGCTATATCATTCATCCAACACTTGAAGTCAGATTCAGGATCCCCAAAAATTGCGAAAATTCCTCTACTGTTGGCGTCCACATTCAAATATGGGTGCAAAACACTCGAGTCATTCGGGCTTCACTCATGCCCAGTAGCTCCGCATTATTCAAATGGGGTTGATGCGAACGAAGAGGGAGGATAGAGCACGTGATGCTGGTGGGCCATATCAACTACAAGCTCCAGTTGATTATACTTTCCGGTTCCATTAGAATCCACCTTCAAAAAAACACACAAAAATTCTTCGTGACAAAACTTGGTGTCGTTGGCAGTCAAAAAGCATAGTCAGACACTGCAACAGTGCACGTAATATCAAGTACAGAATCTAAAAAGAGAATCTTTTAAGGTGCACTGTTTACTTGGGCATGACAGAATGCAGAGAGGACAAAGGAAAGGATAAACACTTTAAAAAAATGCAAAATCAGTGATAGAGCCAGTCAAGAGAACTCAACAAAAGCGGATAATGTCGACGCTGCGATGTTAAAGCCGTGGTTGCATTTCAAAACCGAATAACACAAGATTTCAACACGAATTTCGCCATGGAAAATCGATGGGACCAAAGTATCTCTGAACACTGTAAAACAAAGAGCAGATGAACCTAAAAGAAAAACGGTGGTAACAAATCCGCGGTCAAGGAGCATTGTGCAAATACGGTACTGAAATGAAACCAATGGGTTGGTGTACTCGCAAGAAAGCAACCAAAAACACGTCAGGCGAACACCAATACAGCACTAGAGTTGAAAACGTAACTCTACCTACGAAAAAACTAAAAACATTCCACACAACTGCACTACTTACATAGAATACACTGGCAAAAATAACCATGACACCTGACCGATCCAGACATACTGAGTGAAGAAAACCTAGAAACGCAAATCAGCGTAAGGTCAAACGATGCGCCATGATGGAAATCCCAAGAGAGACTTACAGCAACACTACAATTTTCATATACATTTCTACAAACTTACACCACTGTTCACTGAAATACATGATCGGCTCCATCTCTAACCTTCAGCCCATTCCGCCTACACATCCTTTTCCTATTTCAATCTTCACCTCTACTCCAGAATCATTGCTCTAACCAAGCTCCCTCCTCAGACTACCACCCTCTCTTTACCTGATACCAGCCCCTACCTTCCCTGCTCTCCACTCCTCCCAGCTCGGATCCACCGCGCCGCTCACCTACCCATTTAGCTTACATCCCCCCTTACCCCTCTCCTCCACTTCATTATCACATCACACATCTCTCCCTTCACATCATCCACCTCCACGTCTGCTCCGCCTCCGCACAAACACCACCGCCGCGCCATTCATGCACGCCTCCAACTTCCCAAAAACGACACCTCGCGCCAGCCCCCTCACACCCCTCCCCACCTCCACTACTTCCATAACCTCACGGACTTGTCGTGACTCGCCGACGCCACCATCCCGGTAGCCGCTGATGACGCCAGAGCCGCTATCAGGCCCTCGTGCGCTGGCACCGTCATGCTTTGCTTTTCCACCATGTTCCACAGCTCCAGTGACTGCACAAACGTACCCCTTCTTCATCAATCTCACTCTTCCACCCAACACACACGCCCATTCCATCACCCAACACCAACACACACGCCCATTCCCCACCCCCACCATCACCTGATAGCAACCGATCACTAGCAGCGACGGGTAATTCGGATGGAACACGCATGAATGGAACTTGTTCCCGTTGCAGCTCAGCTCGTGGATGCACTCTCCTTCCGCTCCGCCCGACCCCAAGTTCCACACTCTCACCGAATCCTCGCTCACAGACGCTACGAAGTCCCCGCTCGCATCCCAGCACATGGAGTGCACCGGTTTCGTATGTCTCTGCACGATCACACCAACACCACCGTCAACCCCGCAAACTGCACCACCCTCCCCCGATAACCACCTCATCCCGTCCGCCACAGACACCCTCCCCACACAACAACACCGTCCCCTTCACACCCGCAAATCCCTGCTCCGTAACGCCACCACCAAACACCCCAACACGTACCTGCAGGGTGTGCACGCATGTTTCTGACTCCACGTCGAAAATTGAAACCACGTTCTCTGCGGCGGCTGCAAGCAGCCTTCCTTGCCGAGGTTGAAACCTCATTTGCGTCATCCCCCCCTGCGCATCGCCCACACAACACTTGTTCAACTCGCTCCTCCCCAGCATCCAAACCTTCCTACCCTCCTCATTTCACCCCCACCCACACAAACACCTCCCGCACCTCACGTACCTTGAACACTCGTGTGCATATTCCCTGATTCACGCTCCAGTACCGAATCTCGCTGTCGCCGTCGCACGAACACAGAAGATCCTGGTTCAACGGATGGAAATCCAACGACATCACCGATGTCTGATGCCCCGTGAAAGTCCGCAGCGAGTAGTTGTGCTGCATTCACCACAACCTACCCCCCGTCAGATACCAAACTTCGCGTCCCCCTCTCCAACCCCTGTCTCTCCTACGCCACCCCCACCCCACCCCAACCCCAAACTGCCACTCACGCTGCACGCCCCGCACTCACAACTCACACCCAACCCCTCCATCCCCAACCACACCCACCACCTCGCCCAACCACTCACATTGTCGGCGTCCCACACCCGCACTGTTTTGTCGAACGACGATGTTGCCAGCCGTGCTGCATTTGGATGGAACCTCACGTCCGTGATCAGCAACGAATGCTCCTCCAGTGAACTCTTCAGACTCAGCGTGTCCATGTTCCACAAAACAGCCTGTCCAACCAACACCCCCGAACACGACCCTCCCCCCCCTGAGCCTCACAATCCACCAAGCCGTCACATACGCACCACACTTCCACCTCCCACAACCATCTACACATTTCCTCATGCCGCCACTCTCCTCCCACACTAGCGGAACCACCGTCCCCCCCACAACCCCACTACCACTACACCACCCAACTCCCATCCACCCCTCGCAGCCCCCACTCTGCCCACCATTGTTCCAAGCGCCACCCCAACCCACATCGCTAAACCCTTCTCACCTTCTTGTCGTGCCCTGCACTCGCCAACAACTTCCCGTCCGATGAAAAATGACAGCACACCACTTTGCTCGTGCTAGCCCGCAGGCACGTCACCTCGTTGAACGAGAAACCTGCCTCACCAGTCCCCACTCTGTCAAACTCTGCAACCTCGCCTACCCGCAAATATCTCCTTCTCCCTCTACTCCGCCATCGCCCCGCGCATCACACCTTTTCCTCCCAACCAGGATTCGTTCGCAACCGACTCACCTTTGGATACGTCCATACTGTGTCCGGCAGGACTCCTCTTGCTGCTGCCGAATAGAGATTCTCGTGGGTCTGCCTCCTCGTGGGACAGGAACGATTCCACGTTGTCGTCCAACGACCCATCCTCGCCAAAACGCTCTATCTCAGCCTGCAACCCACCACCATCACCATCATCACACATATCCCTTCCTCCACCACCACCGTCCCCTCCCCCCCCCAACATCCGCTCACATGCGCAACCACCACATCAACCCATCCAAACCACACAAACCTCTCCCACCACACCCCCTCACCTCCCACAACATCACCCACCCCCTCTCATTCCATCGCACTCCTCACACTGCGCTTCAAATCACTCCACTCACCACCGCCTATCCCCACCCCAACTCCGCCTCACCCACATCATCCACATTCTCTCCCACCCGCCGGACTTCACACGCCCCACCCCTTCCAGGTCCCCACAACCCGCGGGGCGTCTTCCCCAACCCACGCGCCACAATCCCCACACTCCGTCGCTGCCACCCATGCGACTGCCTCGGATCCAATCACATTAAATGCGCCACACACTACTCTCTTCTCCCCCCAACAACGCCCACAACTACCCCTCTACGCGGATGCGCGGATACCCGGATCCCGGATGCAAACTAACGGGTCACCAACTGGTTACCAGCTGGTTCGATGGTGATGCCAACGTCCCAGTCCCATCGGCACCATACATCAGTAACGACTTTGAGATGCTGCCACTATGTTGCAATGCTCCAGCCATGGACATTACGTCCCCAGCCGTGTGTGTAGATGGGGTCGAAGGTGCCGAGTTCGGACCCGCTGTGTTCCCGGTTCCTGTACTGTTTGCAGGGCCCGAGGATGACGCCGCCTGCTTTCTCTTTCTTGCACTCGGGGCAACCTTTGCAGCAGCCTTTTCCCCAACCCACACACATTTTAAGGTGAGGTGCTCTTATCTTGTCTCTCTGTGCGACGCTCAAACCTGCCCTTACAACCAAACAGTGCAAAACTACTTCAACCTCGTATGCTATCCCCTTTCGCCCTCACGTCAACACCCTCCCGACTCCATCCCTCCGGCTTCAACCCTCCTCACAACTCCATCCCCACCGCCCCACCACACGTTCCATCAACCACTTCTGTGCCCGACCCCTCCGCTCCACTCCCGCTCCAAATCAACCACCACCCCATCACACATCCACAAACACCACTCCTCCATTCCCGACCCCAAACCACCCATCTCAATCCACCTCCACCTCCACCTCCATCTCCACCTCCACCTCCACCTCCACCTCCATCTCCACCTCCACCTCCACCTCCACACACATCATCCGCCACCCCCCATCACGACCATCCTGCTGCCTCCACCACTCCCACACCACCCGCCACAAACCCACTCGTGCGCCATCCCCAAATCCACCCCATCATCCAACCCAACAATACCTCCCAACTCCACACTCACTACCTCCATCTCCACCCACTCATCCAAACGCCTCCTCGTCCCACGCGCAAACCCAATCCCACCACCTCCACACCGCACCCCCACGCTATCCCACACCACTCCCACGTCATCTCCCCGTATCCTTCCACGCGCGATCAACCACTTCCCCACTTCGCCCAACACCAAAATGCTTCATCGTTACACCAACCGTACCTGCTTTCCCGTGCCCGTGCTGTTCGTGCTCGGACTCGGCTCCACGCCTCCGTACACAGCGTCGTTCTGTCGGAACGAGTTCGACACGTCCACGTTCACTTGCCCCGACCTATCCTGCTGCTGCAGCGGCGTCGTCGGATTCTGCTGTTGATGATTGCCACCCTGCTGCTGTTGCTGCTGCTGTTGTTGTTGCTGCTGCTGCTGCTGCTGCTGCTGCTGTTGCTGCTGAATATGTGCAAACTGCTTCATTTGTTTAACATAAACAACCAACAGACCCAACCACCTCAGCTTCCATTCAAAACATGCACCGCGCTGCCTACCCACACAACTCCACATCGACGTACTCTCCACTCCTAACCAAACAACCAACACTACCAAACCACCCATCTCATCCAATTCCCACCCTCTTCCACCTCCTCCTCCATCACATCCGCTGCCCCTCCCCTCCCACTCTGTCTCCGCTGCCCAACTCACCCCTCAACACCCCCACCATGTCCCACCCAACACCTTCACGGCCTCATGCTCCACCACATTCCAAACCGTCCAAACGCCCCACCCTCCTTCATCACACTTCACTAACATCTCCCTCTCCCCGCAAATCCATCACCTTCCATGCAACCACCATGCCAAACACACATCCTCTACCACCCCCCTCCAAACCATTCCACGCCTTGCGTGCACATCTACGAACCTTCATCATCAGCTCCGATTGATTTGGATCCTGGGGGCCCCGTGGTATTGAAGGACCTCCCTGCATCGGAGAACCCACCCCACCTCCTGATAGATCGCTGCTTGCATTCGATTGCCCGTCCTTCCCCACCACGCTTCTGTTTCCCAGCAGCACGCGGAAACGCCGCGGATCCATCTCGTTCAACAGCGGAGAACCTGACGTTGACATGTTGCCCTGAGCCTGGGCTTGTAACAGAAGCTGCTGCTGCTGTTGTTGCGTCAGCATCTGAAACTGTTGATACTGATTCGTCCCTTGCAGGAATGGTTTCTGCGCTTGCCCTGCTAGCCCTGGTCGAAGTTGATCCATGCCCTGCCATCAACGCGCGCGCACACACACACACACACGCACGCACGCACGCGAGCGCGCGGGTATAAACAACACATCATACGCAACATATCCAACACCTCTCCAACACGGACCCACGCACCACTGCCATCCGCACAACTTGCTCCCAATTTACCACCGCCCCACAAACGTTCCCATCTCCACACCATGCCGCCTACCCTTCACGTTCCGGACGCACCGGGAACCCACAAACACCACTTCCTCATCACTCTCAAATGTCTCTGGGAAGCACATCCCGCCAATGTGTGTGCCTCGCCATCTCACACTTCCACTCCTGCTCAACCAACATGCTACACCACAGTCGGTTGGATACTCACCGGCAGTGGCCACCCTTTCAGCGATCCTTGATTCACACCTTGGTTTACACCTGCTGACCCTACACACTCGTTAGAACCATCCATCTTTCCCCAACACCACCAACACCACCATCCTACCAACTACCCTACCTTCACACTACCCACTCCTTGTCACCAACCGCCCTCCCCACCATCAAACGAAACCAACCTGGACTCAACAGTGCAGGTTTCGTATGTCCAACCCCTGGCACACCAAACATGGCCGCGTCTGGAGCTGGAGACCTTTGGTTCAGCACATCGTTCTTGTTGTCCTACAACGCCAACCACAACCCAGTCACCAACATGCTTCTCCATCACTTCTCCCACACAACCCTACCTATGCACCTGCACACTCCGCACAACCCATACTGCGCCCAACACATCAATGCTCGCCCCGCTACAACAACCCATCAACCACCACATGCTTCACGCCCACCTGCGACGATCCTGACATCTGCGATCGCGCTTGAACCTGTTGCAAAGCAGTCGTCGCGTTGCCAGCCAGCAATGGCCTGTTCCAAACAAACCCCCAACTCACCGCATCAACCTCTCAATCCTGCTCTCCTCAACATACCATCATCCCACCCCAACCCTCACCAAACTACCAACCACCAAACCACCCCACTCCTGTGCACTTGCAACGCCCAGCGCCCCGCAAATCACGCGTCGCATTCACCACCTCAACCCACCAGGTACGCCCACATGCCATTACCTCTGCAACCACACCACCCAACGTCCATGCGTCGTCAGAACCCAACAACCAATCCTTCGCTCCTTCCTGCCCACCGCGTTCCACTCAACTAAACACCCTCTGCCTCCACTACACCACAACCACACCCATGCCTCTGCCCACACCATCACCACACACGCGCCGCTCAATGTTCAAACCATCCCCTCGCCCCCAAAACCCAACACGCGCGTCTTCACTACCTTCATGGCCGTCTCGTCCAGTGTGTCCCTCTGATGTGGGTGCTTCAGCCGCTCTTCGTATATTTTCGTAGCCATCGCATTCGCAGTCGGCTGTCGTAGCATCGCATCTGCGCCCAGTCCATTTGCCGACCCGTTCAACAAGTGCGAGCTCGCTTCTCTTCGCTGCTGTGCGTGCCGCTGTTGCAAGATCTGGAGTTGCATCTGCTGCAACTGCTGCTGCTGGTGTTGTTGCTGTTGTTGTGCTTGGGCTTGTTGCTGTTGGTGCTGTTGTTGATGCTGAGCTTGCTGTTGATGCACTTGTTGTTGCTGCACCTGTTGTTGCTGGACCTGCTGCTGCTGCTGCTGAGCATGCTGCTGTTGTTGTGCTTGCTGTTGCTGCACTTGTTGCTGCTGCTGCTGGGCCTGAGCCTGAGCCTGCGCCTGAGCTTGTTGTTGTTGTTGTTGCTGCTGCTGCTGCTGCTGAAGTTGCTGCTGTTGCTGCTCACGAGCCTTCAACTGTTGTGTCTGATCACACCCAACAACACCACCCACTGTCAAAACGCACCCCACATTACTCGTGCGACTCCCGCCTACGCCAGTCCCCTCAGCGTCCACAACACTTCGCTGTGTACCTCCCGTTCATACAATTACAACCCACCCTACTCACGGACACCCCGTATCCAACCCATCACGTACTGTCCTTACACTCCTCGCGCTCTCCCACCACCCCACAACATTCCTTCTACCATCGCACCTCTCTTTCCCAAACCCCTTCTGTGCGTCAACAATTTGTCTAACCAACACCGGAGCCCATCCCTACAGTTTCACCATGCCACTCCAACACCACACCGTCCTCACCTCGATGTACGAGGCTGCCACTTCCGAATGCTTCTCATTTGTGCGAGCAATGAAAATATCCCAAAATACTGACCACCATTCAAATAGAAACCCTCCAGGCGCATCGATGGCTGCAAAAATTAGAACGCCAACTCCATCGGGTCAGTCAAATGCACCACAACACGTTGCCCAATTCCCCAATCGGGCTTCCTTCCCTTCACACACCAAACCCTACCACGGCTTTACGTTATCCTCCGTGCAGCACCAATTCCACAAACTTGCGTTGCGCTGCTAAAAACTTCCAGTCGCAACAAAATCCCGCATGCATCCGTACATTCCTTACGTAATGCACCAACAACAGCCCCACCGACCTGTCATACTACTCCTACTCCCTCACAACCCTCTCTTCCTGTCGGATCCACCTAAACTACTACCTTCGCCTCTGCCTTCACCATGGGACCGGACTTCGTGACATTCTTGCATCAGTAGCCCCTCATCGACACAGCACAACCACAACATAAACGTACCAACAGGATCCGACGAAACCTTCCCCTCGTTCAAAAATGCTTTGGCTGATGCTTGCAGGTTTCTCTTTATCAGATAGTCGTATATATACACATCCAACCTGCACAACAAACCCACGTGGTCTGTCATCGTTACAAGGGTTCTCCCCGCCACACACCACACCTCAGACTTCACGCTCTACCACAACGAATCATCCCGATCTTCTGACCCAAACTTGACGACATCCCTTCCACGGTGAGCCGCTCAATGACTCCATCAATTGCTCCGATCAACTTGTTCTCTGCTCCTGCGTCACCTGAACTGCTTCCATCTTTGCTTCACGACAGTCCACTTGATGCCCTTTCTATTCTAGATTTTCAAAACACGAAACTGATAGACACCACTTAAAAATCCCCCGCATCAGATCCGAAGGGCATGTCATGGTGAATTTGGGCTTGTTGGCGAAATTATCCTGTTTTGCTACCTCTAGAGGTTCCTCCAGAATGACTTGATATCGACCCCTTAGCAAAACATAATGCTAACTTAACCACACATCCACCGAACGAAAACTCTTGTGAGAATATACGCGGTATTAGGTTACCGAAAGGTTTTGCCTTTGATTTGGGTTACTCGATTAGAAACAAAACAAATGCACGAGGGTGCTAAAACCCCAATACCTACTTGACCGCCTCGTGTACCACCAATGCATCGCTGCCGATCGGCTCCTTCTCAGAACAACGTAAATTTCGATTACAGCCCTATGCAAGCACTTGTCACCAATCTGGAGCTCATGGAGTAACTTAGATTTGATTCGCATCCGACTCATACACACCACGTCCAGCAGAATAGCCAAAGGCGAGGCAACAACCCTCGTTGCAACAACTTTGGTGTGAGAGAGCTTACATTTTATCGGCCTCCCAGTTGCTCTGCGCCATGGGAACGCGACCGGCACCCACCACTTCACGGCCCTTCCCGAGGCCCCCCCCTGCGTCGCCCCTAACACGAATCCCTTCCGTTTCCGAGTTCCTGTCTAAGTCGCTAGTGTTTCGTGGCCGTCAATTTCGATTCCGGTGAGCCTTCTTCCCCCCGTCGGAGCGGCGTAGCCCTTGCGAGAGCGCATTCAACTCCAGGGTTTCCCTTCCCTCTCACGTGGCCGACCTTGAGCTTCGTCTGCCTGGGGCTGGTCCCTGCGGTATTCGTATTCGTATGTGTACCTGTAACGTAAACGTTCGACATGTTCTACCTATATGTATTTGTATACATGTTGTAGTATTCAGTACGCGCGTCATCGTTTGCACTTGCAGATCGTAGTTCTTGTTAACCCCTTGGTTTGTAGTTTTCCAAGGATGAATAATAAATAAACACTTTGTAGTAGTAATAAAATAAGAATATTTTTAAGAAACTACGAAGTATATTTTTGTGCCTCTTTGTCTACATTTGTGTGTGTGTGGAGCCTCTTGGTAAAAAATAGTTTGGAGTGATATTCTTACATGTGGAAGCCAAATTATTGAAAGTAAAAATAGAAATCAACTTGGATAGGTTTGATGAATAAGTAAAAGAACATTATTAAAAAATAAAAATAAAGTATTGAAAGAAAAAATGAAGCCTTGTCAAAGAAATAGTCTGGTTCTTATATTCAAAAAATGAAGTAAGTTATTAAATTGTTCAAAGTTGACAATCGTTTACACTAATGTTGCTGTTTTTGGGCTGTACTCTTTAAAATCATGTTAAGACTGCTTTTATTGTTAAAATATCATCAGTTTTGATTAATAAAATTTGATGAAAAAAAGAAAGCTCAGGTTTTAGCTTATGAGATCAACATAAAATTAAAGTTTCATATTATACATATTATAGTTACGTAATTTCTATTTTTGTGTTGTTTAAATATGGTCACCGTATATTATGTAGATAAGTATGAACACGAATTATATAAATTAATGTAAATTTACTAAAATGTGTTTCAAATTTTATTTATATATATATTGCAAAAAAAATTATTAATTTATTATCAAAATGTAAATTTTTATGGTAGGAATAGAAATGATAACACAATTTAACTTGGGTTCAAACAGTAACTGAATTTTACCATGAAATAGCATAAAGATCAACCTATCACACTTGAATAGGTAGATTCTGTTGAAAGCATTTCAAAAACCAATATGGATGTGTATACAAACGTTTATAAACTTTTGAAGTTTTTCTAAATTATGCTGATTTTTTATTAAAAAATAATACAAAAATGTATGTCTATAATAATCTACAAACGACAAAAAGTATATACGTATATATATAGATATATACACATAGACACATGTACATAATACTAATATTAAAAAACAATATATTTATAGAATATAATGTATTAAAATTTCACAATAAATTTTTTAGATGATAAAATTTCAAAATTCACAAAGCTTTACTTTATCATTATAAATCAAATATTAAAATCTTACAATTTTTACAGAGATAAAATACAATCAAACATGTGAATATATTAAAATGTTAAAATTTAATTGTAATAAATTTTAATATGATTTATTTTTGAAGAAAATAAATAATTTACGGTAATATGATATGTTAAATTAAATTTCACACTAATTTTACATAAACATATATACTTATATATTTAATAAAGGAAATTGGTATGTTGACCAAGGTTTCTGAAACATTTGATCTTGCTCAAAAAGATTTTTATTAAAACATTCTACTCAAAAGGATTAAATTTCTCTTGTTATTATTGGTTTATTTGATGTTTTAGTAGAAACATATTTATTTTAATATCTTAAATAATTTTTTAATTATATATATATATATATATATATATATATCTTTAAATTACATTTTTTAATTATATATATATATATATATATATATTTTTTTTTAATTATATATATATATATATATATATATATATATCTTGGTGAAATCCTCAATGTCATTATTTAGTTTGAAAACCAATTAACAAAATAGGTTAATTTTCCTTACTGTTTTAATGTCACTTGCCTTATTGCTTCTATAAGCCAAAATAAATACAATGTACAACATTGTTCTTTAATAGTATTAAATTGTGAAGCTTTAGGGTGCATTTTCCAACCATACCAAATGATATTACAACTCACACTTTGTTATATTTCCATACAAGACCTATATTCTAAATTAAATCACTCTTTGCAATTATAATAGAAATTTAAGCTCTTGTATGATAGATGAATCCATAAATAGATGTGTCGCCATTTGGATAAATAATGGATGCACATACACATCTTATTGAAGTTAACATATATAATTATAAAATATTATAATCTTATCTAGGTTTAAAATATTTTAGATATCTATACAATAAAATTACACATAAGAAAAGTCATCAAAAACCAATATAAAATGATTTTTGAGAATATCTTTATAAAGATTAAGAATTGATTGGCACCTAAGGATCAACAATATGTGGACATACCTGAAAATCTTAAATACTGAAATCCTAAAGTGAATTTGTGATCATGTAAATGAAGTTTAAGGACACCTTACAATTGTTTTGTTTACATCTTTATGGTCTAACAAAGCAATGCAACAAATTTTGAGGCACAAACTTGTATATTATAAATAAGAATGTGACCTTGTTCATAACCATTATTTTGTAAAATCTCCATCCTCAAACTCTGATTATATATATATATATATATATATATTAAAATAGTAAAATAGATGTTGAATTACATTCTATCTTTTCAGGAGTTGGTGACAACTTCAGATTCCTACTAATAAATTGTTAGAAGTTTTCAAAACAAATTCAAGTTCCCTTGATTTTTTTTTTTTTTTTTTTTTTTTTTTGAAAGCCATTAGACTATAAGCTACAGTAAAAAAAAATATTTGTGAATATTGATCAAGTTTTAATTTAATTTAATTTATTTTTTTTATTTTTTTTTTAAAAAAAAAAAACATACAAAAAGGTGGCAACGAGGTCATGTAAGTGCAGAGGCTTTCAGTTAGTTCGTAGTACTAATAAATAAATAAAATAAATAAATAAAATAAAATAAAATAAATAAACCCAATTTTATAATGTGGTAGTGGCAATGTGTACTTTTTGATCAAATATTTTTTTTGAGATTTTCATTTTTATTGAGTGCATTTTGCAAGCATAAGTTAATGTTTGAGTAGTAAAAAAAAGAAATTTTGCATTGTGGATGATATTATATGGTTTTTTAGACTATTTTTATTTTTAAATATGAATGATGGCCCACACATGCAATTTTGACATTTTCAAAAAATAAGTAATTAATAGAGTTGTAATACTTGTAAGAAATTATCACACGAGTCTTTTTGAAATCAGTGAAGAGAATTAGTATTTTAACTTCTAATACAAAAATGAATGAATAATAAATAAAGGATGAAATTTTCATTCTAATCAAAGAACATTTGCACAATACTAGTGACAAATGTATCTATGCAACTTTTTTTAATGTTCTGAAAATGAATAAAAATAAAAACATAAGAATATAAAATTAATGTAATAATTATAAAAATAAAAACAAAAACTAGAAGAGATTGAAGAAAAACACATCTAAAAAAACATAAAAAGAAAAAAGAAAAACTCTGTACATGAAAGAAGTTGTTAAGGAAACTAATTTTATCTTTACAATAAGCAACCATAATGAAAAAAATAAAATTTAAAAAAGATAATAGAATGAAAAATATATACAATATACACTGTAGAAGTTGTTTTTGAATACAAAATAAATTGATAAATTTAAGTACAAGAAGTCTAAGATTTAAAAAATGTATATATATATATATATATATATATATATATCCATAGAAAATCCATATATCTTAACCTAAGAATAGTTTAAATTAGTTTATTTTATGTAGTTCTTATATAATACAAGAGACCTTTCTTGTATATTCTACATTTATATACAAATATATATATATACAAATATGTATATATATATATATATATATATATATATATATATACAAATATGTATATATATATATATATATATATATATATATCTGAAAGACCTTTCTTGTGAATAACATTTATATATCTAAATCTATATATAATTTTATATATTTCAATTATATATATTATTTCTTAGATCCTTATAGCTTGAATTTAAGAATATTTTAAAATATTGATAAAATTAAACATATTCTAAATGATATTTAAAACGAAGAGTTGAAAGATTAGTAGAAATTATCATAGTGTTGTATTTCTTGTCTAATCTACATATTTTTACCAACATTTCTGGTCGTAATTTGTAATTTAAAATAATGATTCTTTATTATTATTATTATTATTTATATTATTGTCTTTATGAAAAATATGTATAATTTATACTTTATAAAATTAATGTGAAAAATTTAAAGAAATCATTCTTTTTATGTAATAAAATATTTTTATTAAAATTAATAACTCAGTAATTAAGAAATTAGATAATGAAGCAAATAGTTATGTTGGTATACATATTGTGAGCATCCATACTACTCAAGTAAATAGAAATAAATATAAGTATACAAAACTTTATTAGGTAGATAACATCTTCTTTATAAAAAATAATTAAATTCTATTAGATGCAAGTTGGATCTATAGGTGTCCTTTGATGCACTATAGAGTTTTACAAATGTTTTTAAGAAGTTTATTTAAAGTTGAGAAATTGTTATAGAAGTGTCCTACAATTTAGACAATTGTCTTAAAACTGTGTAGTCTTCAACCAGCTTCAACACAATCTTTGTCTTGCTTATTATATGTGGATGGAAGATTGAAGCAAACCTTACTCTCATTAATGTCTATCATATACTCCAATCTTAATTTAAGATTCTTTAAAGTCTTTGTCTTTAACAATACTCATTCCAAAAATATGCCTCTTGAATTTCTTTCTTCATTGATTTTTATCCAAGTTCTAGTTCTTTTTTGATAAATTTTGATAAATTCATATTCTTAACAATTTCATGAGTATTATTACATTTGTTTTAAAGAATAAATATGATAAATTATATCAAATGATATTTAAATAAAATTTTATGTTTTTGTCATGCATCAAATAAGATTAAATATAAATGATGATACAACCTTAGTGTTAGTACACTTAAAAAATAAAAAAATAATTAAGTAAAATAAATAAGTAGAAAGTATTTTTCTAGTGGCATTTCTTACTAATATACATACTAAATATTTTTACATTATGTTTTGGAGTAAGGTTGAAAAATATATGATAAATCAGAATCAATTTGGAATAAGAAGATTGTATTTTGCAAATTCCAATGTGGATTTTTTTACTTTAGATAACAATAATTTAATATCTTTAAGAATTAGGATATTTAAAAATAATTGTTTAAAAAATATGTATATGATTGAATCCTATTTCTATTTAAAGAATAATATTTAAAAAATCTTATATATATATATATATATATACACAATGTACCAATTTCTTAATCAAACAAGAATCTATAAATTTTTATAGATTTATCCTTGTATATTGGGCCTTTTTATATATTACTAATATTATTATTATTTTTTTTTTTTGTCGTTTAATATCTTAAACTACTCTTAGGTTGAAGTTAGAAAAATTGTAAAAAAACATAATAACAACAATATCTAAAAGACACTCTTTTTATACAGCATATCTTTTGCAATAGTTTTTTTTAAAAAAAAATTAAAATAAATAGTAGATCTTTACTATTCTTAGGATTAGGTAGATATATTTATTATTTTTCAATTTAAAAAATATTTTAAAACCATCTTACAATAATAATTGTATTAATATAATTTGTATTGTTCTATTTTTTTTTTCAAGTCCTTATAATACTCTTATTAATTTAAATCTAAATAATTTTATATCCTAATTTATACCATTTTCACACTCAATTACAATTTTTTGTTTTTGTTTTACATATATGTATATTTATATATTAGACCACTTGACCTTGGAGATGCTCACAATCACAAAGTAAAAGTATATCACAACTTGATTTTGATTTTGATATATATATACATATATATATATATATATATATATATATATTTTTATTGTTGCTAATAACATGTTATCAAAAAACTTGCTAATATCACTTCAAGATGTCTTAAACTTACATTGCACATCACAATATGCATTATGGAACATTACCATACATATTTGTAAAGAATATGCACTTTTATCCATTATGGTGTGCAATGCAAATTTAAAGCAACTTGTTGTGACATTAACAAAATTTGTAAGTGCATATGATGGATGACAAATTTTGGTGACATTATCCAAAGTTGTAACAGCATGTGATGGATGGCAAGTTATAATGGCATTAGCAAAAATTGTGATGACAATTGTGATGGTAATGGCAGGTGTAGTGGCAATAATAAAAAACTGTTGTGACATTAACAACACACTACATGCCTATGAAAAACGATCACCCACAAACCATTTAGTTATACAAAAGTTGTATAACTGTTGATTGAATATCTTATTCAACCTTGGGCAAAATCAATCACTTCACGAAAGAGATGAGCAGGAGTTCCAACAGGAGCAGAAGCTGGCTGCTTTTTCTATAGCTTTGCCATGGGAGGATGAATGTGCTCTGTGTCTAATGATCCCTGACTGCTTAGGTTTCAAGTTTGGAGACGACAATCCAGTTCTGGTTGCTACGATCAAACAAGTTTTGCAGCGGAAGACTTTGTTCATAATCATGTACAAACACTGCTTTCCTCGTTAATTTTTTGAAAGAACTATATCATTACGTAAATCAGTATCTCAGACCAGAGACTGGTACCATGGTTGCTTGTGAATCGGCAGTTCCTGCCTCCAGAGTATCATTAATTTCTCATTGCAGGGATACCCAAGTTGGTGATGATGTAAAGGGGCACAAATCAAGTGAATGTTGCTGTATTAACAGATGATCTGCACAAATCGCTCGTGAAAAACGCTTCCTACAGTTGCGAAATGGATGTTACAGCTTGAGTAGTAAGAACTCTCAAGATTGTGGGGAAGATCTATGAGAAGAACTTTTTAGTCTTCTCCGGTTAGACTTTCTTCTCAAATTTTTCACCTGCAAGGGGACATTCGTACACAATACTATCAAAACAAGTCTCCCAAAAGGACAGCCCCTTGAAAGTTATGAAGCTCTGAAATCTTCTAGGAGGTTCTCGTAAGATTCTTTTTCTACAAGAAATCTTACAACCCAGTACATAACTATGCTAATTGATTCAGCAACAAATCGTATGCTTTGAATGAAAAACGGATTTTCTCTTAGATACATGTTCATGTATAAAGCAGGACACAACCCAAGCAGTTGCCACGCACTTCTAATGGGCTAAGTTGAATCATTATGAATGAATGTACCTCCACATTTGGACGTTTTGCGGACTTGTTAGATTGAGCAGTAGTCAGCACACCAGGAGTAGAATTAGACGCAATCCTCCCCTGTTGCAACGCAGTCTCAGCTTGAGAAAGCTCACTCCGTAATGAAGCAATCTTCTCATCCTTAAGTGTTAACTCCGCCTTCAATTCCTTAACATATGACGTCAATTGTCGAACTGACTGCACATTTCACAATCGATCCGTTAGCAATTAATCTAAAGAAAATTTTTGGCACACTCTAGACATGATACAATACATCTTGATGCAGAAACATAGGCTATTATTGACTTCAAGCGTTCTTCTAAAGCCGCACCAGCCAATAAATGGTTACGAAAAACTTAAGAGTAGAAACTGAGGATGGAAATTTTAGAGCCAGAACGTGATGAACACACTCCTAGAAGATCTGCAACAAATTATTATCCAAACGGTTGGGGATCAAGCACACAGAGAGTGGGAGTATCAGGGCAGTTAAAGACCTCTCGGTTTTCAGAAGCGTTGGTTAAGAACCCAAGTCTATGACCCGCCTTCTCACTCATAATGTTAGAGGCATTGTCCCCAGCTCCCAATCCGTCGCTAAGGATTTCAACCTCATATTTGAGGTCCTTCACCATTTTCTCCATATGTTGCAAAGCCTGGTGGAAGTAGAAAGATGCAAGGAACTTAGCATAGTCATCTGAAATTTGACTTCCTCGAATGCTTTACAGAAGTCTGACGACAAACACTTGAAGGATAAAAAGATGTGTTGTTCATAATCCAGGTGAATAAGAGAGCCAAATGCATCAAGCTGTTAAGCTTTATAATTCAAGGAAACAGCACTGTATATTGATCTAAAATGGGATAGGAACCACCTGGTCAGCCAGCGTAGCTGTATAACTCTCAGCCAGCTCCTGCTGAAGTTCTTTAACTAGCTCTTTATGACTTTCCAAGTTCTGTGTCAATTCCAATTCCCTCTCCATGCTTGCACGCAATTCCTGCAAATATGTAAAAAGAATAAAACCATAATTTTTCTAACAATAGATGCTGGTATAGTAATAATGAATTTATACAGTTAAAACCTCCTTCTTCGTACTCAGTGCTATACAACCTTTGACCCTATACGCCTAAGTATACAAAAACTTCATTTGGATACATCTATAGTTTACATTAAAAGGATAAACCTGAAGGGATCTACAGATAACATTTTTGAAAACTACTATTACTAACTTTGCAAGCTTTAAGGAAATATAATTACATTAATCGTATTACTAATAATACTATCAACAGTAATAGAAATACAATAGTGATAACAATCGCAGTGGTGATAGTTATAATACTGTCTAAGCCACGGTGCTGCAATTTAGGAGAGCATTACCTGCTCAATACGCGAAGCCAGCTTTAAAGAATCTGCACTCCGAACCATGTCATCCTTAGCCTCTTGTAACAGCACGTCTCTTGAATGCACTTCCTCCTGTAATATTGCCCCTTCAGCGGTGAAAGGCTCCACTCCTTCCTCTTGATTCGCTAAACTCTGTTACATATACCAGCTTATTAAGTCAATCTCCAAACCAATAGACAAAATACCTGAAGTGGGGAAGTACAAGGAATACAGACCAACATGACACTTTTATAAGACTCTCTTTGTCCATATGTAACCACCAAAATTCAGTCCTGTTCTCCAGCTGAATTAATTCAGCTAAGTCTCGCAAATTTTTTTAACTCTTTAAAAGCAAGCCAGGAAAGAACTTGAATTTTTCAAAGATTGAGATTCATACTGCTACTAGACCTCCACCAAGCATACAAAAGAAAGCTCTTACCACTCGACAAGTAGCACATTAGAACTGTGGCAATATTCATTGCACATGGCCTGTCTTATTCACTTTTGTGTCTGAAAATCCTCCACACGATCCACATGACTCTTAATTCTAGTTTAGACGTTGTAAAGGCGAGCCAATAAAGTTAAGGATACGCTCACAATAGAAGTGATGGTGTGCAATGAACTCACTTCAGTAGAAGATTCCTGAACTTGTGAACCGTGCATACCAATCTCTACTTGTTGTTCAAGTTCTCTCATACGCTTTTCGGCATCAGAGAGGGCCTACATCAAGAAACATCTTAGTTTTTAGATGAGGATAAAACCTAAATCCCGTGTTCTGAGTAGAACTTTAACATTTAGAATTTCACATAAGTTCACAAGACAGAATGTATTTATAGAATATAAACTTTTCACTACCGTTCTCATCTGCCCAAATATACATGAGGACAATTTTGTATAGAAAATTCAAATCCTCAGTTCATAGTTGCACAAATTGTGTAGCTGGACGTTCGTTACCAATCAATGAGTCACTAAGTAAAACTGACCATCATTGAGCATAAAATATAGAAGGTACCCAAAGGAGTAATTCTTCCAGAGACGTACCAGTAACGAATTGGAGAAGAGATCAAGAGCCCGTTGAGTTGCTTCTCTTTCCTGTTGCAGAGAGCCAGCTGTCATATCCAGTTGCTCTTGCAAGTAGACTATCTTTTCCTCTGCTGCTGCCATGGCCTGTATTGCATGACGCACCACTTTCTATTAATTTGAAAATGTATACGCCGTCAGCAATACTTGTCAGAGACATAGCAACAGAGAAAACTCTCTATACCCTACCAAGTTTATCATTGCCATGAAAAAGAAAAAATTGATGCAAGAGTTACCAGGGTCTCAGTGTATTACTTGAGTGGCAGTCCTTAATGTTAGAGAAGCTTTATTTGCCTCCTGCCACAGCATTTCGAGGAGGTTGTCCCGAACTGATAACTCCTCTCGCATCTGCTCCACCTCGAAAAACTGCTTCATGAGGATGAGCACAACGACCGATCAGTAATTGCTGATTCCATGCTAGTTTCCATTATACAACCATTTTTAATCAGTCCAAATTCGATGAGATAAGCACCTAGAGGAACTGCCTCAGGGTGGTTATCTAAACAAAGATGGATTCTGGAAAGTGGGTGTTAAGAGTGTATGTGCCTAATTATCCCCATTCGCTTCTTACAACTGTATGCTATGAGACGGACTAGCTAAACGGATAATTATCTCATAGAGGTCGTAATCATTCATGGTTATTGTACAAGGAAAGATACTGCTTCCATAATGGCAACATAGCATTCTTCTAAAATAGGTGCATCCCTGCGTTTTTCAAGGAAACAGGAATGCGAGCTCGAGACACGTGATTAGCTCTCAGAAAATATCTTAAGGGAATTCAAGTAACCTTCCTAAGTAAATTGCCCAAGTAGAAAAACGATTCTTCCATCTACCTTCACGCGACCTTTTATGTCTCTAACCCTTTTAACTGGCACAAGCCTCTTCACATGTAGAAGGATTGTTATGGGCCTAAGAACAACCGTGTAGACGAAATACCTTGAACAGTTGGTTCGGGATAGCATTGACACATGTCAGCCGAGACACACTTGTGCTACTGAATTTGCCTCAAAAGTATTGAGCTCCTAACCTGTGATTGTGTTTCTCTCGATATTTGCCGCGACTCTTCAGCAACATTCTGCACACCATGAATTGGGAAAATTAGTCTGCCCAAAGAAAATTTGAGCATTTCACACTCAGCTTATCAACAATGAGAACTCTCTGAGGTGTTCCGTAGAGACCGTAGCCCAGAGATCCCACAACCTTGAGTGGAGCAAGTAATAGTGAGCTCGGCTAATCGAACTAAAACCATGGTGAATCAAGAATATGCAAGTTATCGTACGAAAACACGTGATATGAGAATCACCCACTCCGGAAACGACGAGGTCTCCTAACAGAACAGGGGACACTAGCTTTTACACAAAATGACACGAAGAATGATATACCTATGAGAGTTGCCATGTACATTGGTCAAACCCGACGATGAAAGTCAGTCGTAGATTAGCTATTCCCTGTAACCATTCCCTATTCAAATACAAATGAATGCACCCGTCCATATTCGCGGGAAAAGTACCTCTGCATGCTTTACAAGACCATCCTCAAGTCCATCCAAAGTTTTGTTCACTGCTTCGAGTAGCCGACTGGCTTGCTGGAATGCACTCTTTCCAATCCGGTTATCTATACCCTCTTTCCAGGTTTCAATATGCCCCTGCTCAGAATCTGGTTCTTCCTCTAAGTCGATCTCTATATCCGCTCCGCCAATTCTCGATTCCCCAGCCAATGAGTTTCCAGCAAGCTTATCATACAACCTGCAATTCAACTTGATATCAACAATAAAAATAAAAAATAAAAAACGAAACCACACCTGTGCGTAATTCTACCCTTTTTGTGTAAATCATCCCGGCACCGGGCTAAAGCCACTGCCAGAAAAAAGCTCCTACTGCCCATATACCACTGATATCCGTAATTATTTTTTTGTTGGCAATCCATTCTAAATTTCAAATTTACTAGGCGTGGGACGCCATCTGAAATTCCAACAGGAAACAAGCATCCTTGTCTCGCATTCGACCTTCCGTTCATAATTCGTAGTAAGATGTAAAGCACAGGTTAATCAAAAGCGAAGCCATTTCTTAAATTAGCAGCACATTCTGCACCAAGCGAGAGACAGTCGTACTGTGACCACGTCAAAACCGGCTTTCGTTTCGGCTGTAAGCCTCTTGAGTAAACCGTGAGCTGGTGAACTAGTTACAATTGAGGACTTACTTACTGAATTCCAAAACGATATTCACGAAGACAACCTTCTACACAATTCAGAATTCCTGAATGTCACGGAATTACCCATTTGTGAGTACATTTGTTCCTAAATTGCAGAAGAAGTATTTCTTCACCCATGATATGAGCAAAAACGCATGTATGCCGGACCTACTTGCCAACAGCCAGTTTGCCATACGTAACTCCCGCTACTCCAAGTATTACAGACGCTTCAGAACAAACACATCTCAAAATACACTAGCATGAGAACGAAAATTGGGAATCGTACTCATTGGACTCGTCAATTTCACTGGGCACATTGAAAGTCATCCCGACGTCAGCAACCGAGCCGTCATCGTCCTGAGAGTCAGAGAACAACAAGGCCAGAGTCCCAAATTCATTGGCGTTGGCAGCCCCATTGATGGTGAGCTCCGTGTCATCAAATGATCCCACTCCAACTCTACTTCCTCTTTGTCGAGACCACTTTCGACTCGTCCAACAGCACCCCTTCCTTCCCAAGTACACGCCGTAAATCAAATGGTACCTGGGGACCATTGAGCCCGGCACCATGCGCGAATACTGCGGAGGACCTAGTGATACCCATCTCCCCACAGTGGCCATCCCAATTTCCAACCCCGGACCTACCCACTAGCTCGTTCACCACCTAGTAATCCTACATCATCCTACGCCTGCCACCAAAATACATAATCTCTGAGCTCACGACAACTCCGATTCACAAAAACAACTAGAAAACGCTCACGATACAATTGCAATGCTACACCACTAGATTGCACATTGACGTAATCCAGCAGAGATCTTACAAATCGAAGAAATCACCCACATTCTGGGCTACATCATGAACCAGCCCACTAGCAATCCGCGAAACTCCAGATCACATCCTCCTCCACCAAAAATCCTAAAACCGAACCCTATATCTCACCCCACACGTTCATCTTCCTGCTCTTGCTTCCTCCCGAGACCAACAATCCCTCTCAACTCCGCCTCGTCGCACCAGCTCAAGTCAAACCAAGGCCACTCACTCATCAGCCCAAATCCCTAACAACTTCGCCAGACTCAGAAACCCCCGCAGTGGAGCTGGAGATGCAGCGGAGGAATCCCGGCGATTGGCGAAGGGACGAGGACGAAGATCCCCCGACGTTGAAAAGTCCCCTGCGGCTGGTTTTAAATTTCTCGCGTTAGTTCAAGCTTCCACGAAATTGCGGTGTTCCGTGGTTATAGGCCTGGCTACATTCCCCGTTTGTGGATAATGTGGCTCCTCGCCTTCTTTAACTTCCACCCACACACTCTACCTTTTCCTTTTCTTTCCTCGCACCTTTATCTTTCGGATCTCGTCTTTCTTTTCCTTTTGGTCTCCTTTTACTTGTTGGATGAATGCCCCCCCTCCCCCTTGGATGACTCTCATCAATGGGGGCTCTCCTTCCCATTTTGGGGCGGCTCAAATACTATTTTTTCCCCACACTAATTGTTCTCCGTTTGGAATTGGAGTCTAGGTTAAGCTTCCAAAACAATCATTTAAATGTAATTTAACAGAAGATAGATAATTCACTAAGAGGAGGAATGATGTTCACTTGCTTGTAAAACATATTCTTAATGAATAGTTATATTTTTATATATACACACATACATATCATTTGCATGTACGTAAGTATGAATACAATGTATCAAAAAAACTGCAGGCTCTGTTTGATAATATGAAATGTCTTTTTAACACCATTGCAACATTTTCATGACAACATAATTTATTGATTCATTGACTTTCTTTGAAATAATAAAAACAATTGAATCTCTTATATTGAATTTAGTAAAAAGGATCAAAAGTCAAAATTCTGATTCAACTTACTTTGTTCAACATTTTTTTTTAAATAAAATATAAAAATATAAAACTGATTCTTTTTTATTTTTACACATATCTATTAAATTATTTCAATGATTTAATATGGATTTAAGCATTCTAAATTCATTTGGTGTGTGTGTATACATACACACATACATTCAGATAGATAGATATAAATATACAAACACACATACACATACATAAACAAAATTAGTTATGAAATCAAATTTTAATTTGTTAAAATCTGAAATGTTTTATGAAGAAGTAAAACATATGTCTGATTACGCAAGTATATTTTGAAAACCAGTTAATTACATTTTTTTTACACAAATGTCTTTCATCCACTCAAAATTGTTAACAAAAAATCACAGATACAACAAAAATAAAAATAAAAATAAAATTGCCATTTGAAAACATTTTGTTAACAAGTATTGATACAACAATGATATCATGCAATGACAGAGCTCTGTTTGACCTTGAACACCAATGCGCTTGTACTAAAATAAATTCAATGGGAACTCAATTAAAGTAAATAAAATGAAAAATGGTTATCTTTCATGAATCTCTCCCTTCAAATATTCAAAATTCATTTTTGATTATATATATTTATATATATATATATATATATATATACACATTTATGAATTCTCATCATCATCATATTGAGCTTGGTATAGTGCCATTTTACGTGCAATCTCCTCTTCCACTTTGCGGAGATCAATAGTCTTTATTTCATTGTATGGAGCTCCTTCGCTAAGAAGATATCGAAACACGGCTTCCCCTTCATGACCCTTGGATTTTGCTAAATACAAAGGAGTCAACCCATAATTGTCCTCTTTTAAAAAATCAACTCCATATTGCATCAAAAACTCTACACAAGGTCGTTTTGTAAAGGACAAATTGCTTTTTTTATGAACCGTATAAAAGCCATAAGCAATGTAAGATATCTAATGTAGTATTTTCACATAGAATAATTTTATAAGCTTTTTTTTATTGTTATTTTTAATTTTTTAGAGGAACATAACAAAGCGCAATAGTTATAATAACCCAACATCATTATTTATTTATTTAATTCTAGCCTTGTTGATTCACATCCATGATTACATAAATTATATTTTGTTATACTTGAATAGTATGTTGACCGTAAAATTACACGTTGTTTCTTTGAATTGTATTTAATTTTATTCCATTGTCAAGCAAATCTAACATAAGTAGTTATGGTTGTTTTTCAAATAATATGAGAATTTGCATGAACATCAATACATGTGGATACTAACAATGGGCAAATTCCCAGCTCGTGCTGCCCAATGTATAGCCATTCTGCCATGGGACAATGTGACTATTATTCCAACAATTTCATGCAATTTTTGTTATACAAATGTAGTGGGGTCCGTCCTCAAAATTCCCTCATTCGCTGAACCCAACTATACAAAGGTGAAAAATAAATTCCCCAATTGACTAAACTTTTAAGGTGATTAGTTGATTTTTTTTTTCCAAAGAATTTTTATTCATTGCTTTTTGAAATATTTATTCTAATGCTTTTTGGCTAAACTCATTTGATTTTTATTTATTTATTTTTGAAACATGCGACAAAAATCATGAACAAGAATATGTCCAAAAACTCAACAAATCATCACTCAAATGTTCACACTATCTGCAATAATTGTCGCCTATCTATGATAAAGATTTCTTAGCAAAATTCTTCTAGATCTCAACAATCATTTTGCTTGTTAAATTCGTCTCCTATCTATCTATTTATCATTCATGTATATGTACATAGAGAGAAAGAATTGTTTTATCATTCATATATATATATATATATATGTTTTTGAAATGATCAAAAGTGTCATTTCTTAATGCAAATTGTACAGATTGTAGAGTGGTTGTTAATAACACTATTTGTTTATTATATTCTTCAACTTTATTTACACAAATAGGTATACATATGGACACAAAAGCTACCTTCCTGTGTGTGTATCTTTTGCATTAACACTTGCACTCAATCGAATGAGAGTTTCAACACATTGTAGATTCCCACAATCACATGCCCAAATCAATGCCGTTCTTCCAACTCGATCCTATATGTATACAAACAAATTTAGAAGGGAATGAAACAAAAAAAACCAAAAAAATAAAAATAAAAATAAAAAAATGGCAACTTTAAACCTGATTTCCTCTAAAAAAAAATCATAAATAAACGATCTATTCATAATTCATTTGAATCTATCAAACAATACCATGCATGACACGAATAGAAACAATACCATTGTTTTAATAGGTATTGTATAGAAATAAAAGATATTGTAAGAAATTGGTAGTTTAATTTAATAAATGTTAATTTGAACCCATAGATTAATGAATTAGAATTGAGATGAGTTTACTTTGGCATCCACGTCAAAGTGTTTGACTTTGGAGAATCGCATAATTGCCTTTGAGTCACCATGTTGAGCAGCATCAAATATTGTTACTATATCTTTCTTCACTGAATGTAAATCATATATTGAGAATTTGGTGGTATTTGAATTCTCTGGTGGATACTCTATATTTTCAAGAATGTTATATGTTTCCCCCAAAGTTGAAGTTCTTGTTTGATTGCCTCTCATCTAAGAAACATTTTCAAAGCTCAAAAACATAAAAAAATAAAATAAAATAAAATACATACTACTTGCAACTCATATGAAAATGATTCTCAAAACCTTAAAATTTTCAAAATTTTCTTGTATTTTTTGTTTAAATATTTAGTATACAAAAGATCAAACTCTTAATGAAATATTAAAGTGATGCTTTAATATTGATGTAGGATTTTGAAAAATTAGAAGGTTAAGATTCCATACACTACCCAAGAAAACATATGTATTGTTTATTTGCAACATCAAAAATATCTATGTTTTAATATTTGTTAAGAAAGTTTTTAAGTAATTTAACTGACAGTTATTGCAGTTGGTGTTATTTCTGAATGTCAACCCTAGTCTTCCACAACAATCTTAGATTGTTTACGTTCAGTTACAATCATATGTCTGATTTAGGTAGAAGAATATTAGTTAATATATTTTTTAAAATAATTTATTTAAATCTTAGCATGGGGTTCAGAAAGTAAAATCATTGTCTGCTTGAAATAGTTTACTTCAATATTTCATGGATCCATGATTTAGATCTAGATATGTAGTAGTGCACATAAAAGTAAAGTAAAATAAAATAAAAAATGTTAAAATGTCCTAACAGATCTTGCTCTCAGCGAGTATACCAGTGTTACTCAAATACAGATGATTGTATAAATATCTTTTACTGGTCATTATTTTAAAATGATATCTATATATATATATATATATATATATATGTATTAATAATCAGCTAAATTTCTATGTCAGTATTTCAGTATTCAAAATTAACATAATAAATTAACCTAATTATTAATTTCATATATATATGTATATATATAGCACTTTATTATAAATACTATTATTTATTCATAATATATATATAGGGCATCAAATATGTATTAATGTATAAATATTTGATTTTCTTTTTATTTTTTCTCAATGAAAAATACAATAAATTTCACTTACATTGTTTTTATGGCATTATATTTCATTCTTAAAGATAGTGAATTCATTCTTGAAATGATTTTTAATGAAATATAATTATATGAATTTTACATTATTTGTACCAGTGTAGTTAGTGTAATTAGTGTACAGATGTAATTTTTGAATTCAAGTTATAAAATACAGCCTAAAATGATGCTTTTAAAAAACTATTGTGAGTAATGTGAAATTCACTGAATAAACATAAATGCATCCTCTTGTTGGAAACAATTTATAGAATTTCTTGTTTGGTAAATTTTATATTATTTATTTTTTACAATAATTAAAATAATTATGAATAAGTAGTTGTAACTTTTTTGAAAAACTCTACACTCCAAATTTTATCATTAGAAACATGTTATTTTATTAATACACACGTAAAAAAGTTCATTGAATAAACTATGAGCTTGAACTTTTATAATATTATTTAAATGTATGGTATAGAATTTGAATTGTAATTACATAATAAATAGGTCTTTTGATATAATACTACACAAAAAACTTATTTTTTAATATATATATATATATATATATATATATACATATATATAGAATATTTTTTTCTATTATATATAATAAATTTTAAATACAAATACTTCTTGTTTAAAAAATAATTTATTATATTTGAATTGACTAAATTATTTTGTCCATGTTCATTTCTTGTTATTTTTAAAAAATAAAAGAGCATGAAGTTATGTATTCATGATATTTATTTTAGTGTTTAGAAAACATACATAAAATCACATGCATATAGAAAGAAATAAATAACACATTTATCTTATTATGATCTAAATAAAAAATGTATGTATGTATGTATGTATGTATATGTACATATATATATATATATATATATATCCAAGCACTACATCCATAAAAACCCTCAAAGACATTGTGCTATGGAGAGGAGCTACTCCTTGCTTGTCATTAGAATCCTCATGGGTCAAACTTTGATAACATAACAAGCACACCCATATTTTATATTTATATATATAATTGAAATAGAAGAATTTTCTTACAACATTCAATTTGTTGGTTCTTGTTAGTAAATAAGAATTGCGATTTATTCTTATTTTCATTTTGAATATAAAGTGAAACATGATATATTTGTAATTGATGTATGTAAAGGATGTATATTTATATTTATGCAATATTTATACAATAAAATCTTATAGTGGAAAGACAGAAAGAGAGAGAATAATGCAAATGGAAAAGACAAACCCCATTGAAAGAAGAATGCTTTGTACATATTCTCAGAGTGTTATTTTTTTTTGTCGTGTTCTGAGTTAGGTGAATATCCCATCGCTTTTTAATGGTGAAATGATATTTTATTTGTTTGTTATTATTTTTTTTAATCAATATTTTCATATTACTAAATATTTTGTTAAGTCCTATTTGGAAAATATTGTTAAATTTTCTTTATTCATTTTATTTATTTCAAGTGTTTCACATATACATACTTAACTATTTTTCTACTATATTTTTGTTTTTGTTTTTAATGTTGCAAATCACTTTGTATTTACTTAACTGTATTCATAACCAACATCATTGTGTGTGTACATGCAATGATTCAGATAACATATGAGGAGTAAAGCTCTCATAATTTGTTTGAAATATTAAATTAAACACTTCAATTGAGTAAGTTTATATTAATAATCCGTTTCAGGTAACTTGCAGATTCAGATATCAAACTCTTTGTGCATGATAACCAAATACATGTCAAGCCACAATAGGCAATTAAAGTTGTCTAATGCTATTACCAAAACCTAACTCTAATTCCCTTATTATTGGTCACTATAATGAACTTACAATAAGTCTCTCTCACTCTCTATATATATGTATATTATAAACATTGTGAGTAGGAAAACAGTAATTCCAAGCCATGCTAGAAAGTATACAAAAAATAAATATGTAGTAAATCACTTGTAAACAAGTATGCAATACATAACAATGAAATACGAGTATTTATGAATAGATATACATAAAGATTCTTAGTCTCGTGTCAATGTCGAGTCCCTTTCACGCGCGCGCTCAAAAGGGGCCCATCGAGACCCAAAACCGTGTGTCTGGAACATTCCGCTGCCCGCTGCCCAGTGTTACTGACGGAGACCCAGAAGAGCGGCAGTCAAGCGACGGGCCCACGAACACACCGATCGGATGCCGGAGACGGACGAAACGTCGTTGCTAGATAGTTCTAAACGGAACGATAATTAAGACAAGTTGCACTGGTGGCTTCACGTGTGGGGTAACGGAGAAGCCGGCCGACGACGACGACGACGGAAGGTCATCGACTATGCAGACCACCGACGTGTAGGCCGTGATGGGCTTTGGACCGGCTATCGAGACTAATTCGCTGAGCGACAAGAAGAAGAAGAAGAAGCAGAGAGGAAGCCTCCAGAGGGGTGAGACTTTGTGTCGGAGGGACTCTCGCAAGGTCAAGGGCGCGCTCGGACACGGCAACTCGAGTGCAAGGAAAAGAAACTCGAAGGAAATCTAAGGAGAGAGACAGAGATGTATTAGGGGGAGGAGGAAAGAGTTGGCTGGGTGGAGCGAGCAAGTCTGGGCTTTGGGGGAATCAGTCGGTGCTGCTCGTCGCGTGGCGATGGCGCAGAGTAACTGGGAGGCCGATAAGATGTAAGGGCTTTTACTCGCAGAAGCGTTGTTGTTGTTGTTGTTGTTGTTTTCATTTTCGGTCATGTTTCTGGGCTTCCTGAGTATGGGCAGCATCCGGATGAGTTTTCACAGAGGTTAAATGCTTGTGCGTTTGCGCTGGTTTGAAATTTTGGTTCGGATGGGGTAGAGAAGCGGACGGGGGGGGGGTATTGGTGATGGAATGGGTTCTTTAACTACGCATTAGGGCACGGCAGCGGGTGGAGTTTTGTGTAGTGCTTATTAAGTAGGTGTTTATTTTCAGCATTCGGAAAATTCTGTCTTTGCTTCTTGGTGGTTGGGTTGAGTATTCAAGCAGTGCAAGTTGATGATTTGTTAGACGATCACTTGCAAAGGCAGTGATTCGATCTGTCGGTTAGTGAAACGCGACACACTTCTGTGCTAGAGAGCATTAGTTTTGTTTTGGTTAGTAGCGGTAGTGGATGCCATCTTGAGCTGAGGAAGTGGGAGTCGTTCTGCGATTTTGGGGATGTTGCTACGAGATTCGTGGTTGTTCAGAACACCATGCAAGAATCATGGTTGCACTCATGGTATTCTAGCCTCGCTGAATTACTGTCGATTCCACTCTGTAACTCATCATGTTGAATTGTGGCAAGTGAGGCATTTTCCTACAAGTAGAAGGAGCAGTGTTTCGGGACAGCAGGAAGTTCATCTGAGTGTGTATTTCTCGAAGTTTTCGTGCATTTGCCTTAAATGGAACATCGAGAATTCTTCGCTTAGGAAATTAACTTTGGGCACATCTTCGAGGTGATGATCATTTCGAAGCAGACAGATCGACGTTACTATGTCATGCTAGCAAAGTTCAGAACCCGCATTCTTTTGTAGAATTTATTCTTCCGTAACAGTTTTAAGAAACCCAAATTCGAAGCTTCAATTACATGAAATGAGGTTCAGTGGAGCTTGATCACGAGCACCGTCCTCCTTCAACGGAAATGCTGAAGAGGTACGGCAAATGACAATTAATGTGTGTTAGGCTAATCACTTATGAATTAGCACGAATGAACGGAGCACGGCGCTCGTCTTGTCAATACTATTTCAATGTGCCCCAACACACTTCTTGGAACAAACGGGGATCAGTAAGTGGTGTCTATCAGTTTCGTGTTTTGAAAATCTAGAATAGAAAGGGCATCAAGTGGACTGTCGTGAAGCAAAGATGGAAGCAGTTCAGGTGACGCAGGAGCAGAGAACAAGTTGATCGGAGCAATTGATGGAGTCATTGAGCGGCTCACCGTGGAAGGGATGTCGTCAAGTTTGGGTCAGAAGATCGGGATGATTCGTTGTGGTAGAGCGTGAAGTCTGAGGTGTGGTGTGTGGCGGGGAGAACCCTTGTAACGATGACAGACCACGTGGGTTTGTTGTGCAGGTTGGATGTGTATATATACGACTATCTGATAAAGAGAAACCTGCAAGCATCAGCCAAAGCATTTTTGAACGAGGGGAAGGTTTCGTCGGATCCTGTTGGTACGTTTATGTTGTGGTTGTGCTGTGTCGATGAGGGGCTACTGATGCAAGAATGTCACGAAGTCCGGTCCCATGGTGAAGGCAGAGGCGAAGGTAGTAGTTTAGGTGGATCCGACAGGAAGAGAGGGTTGTGAGGGAGTAGGAGTAGTATGACAGGTCGGTGGGGCTGTTGTTGGTGCATTACGTAAGGAATGTACGGATGCATGCGGGATTTTGTTGCGACTGGAAGTTTTTAGCAGCGCAACGCAAGTTTGTGGAATTGGTGCTGCACGGAGGATAACGTAAAGCCGTGGTAGGGTTTGGTGTGTGAAGGGAAGGAAGCCCGATTGGGGAATTGGGCAACGTGTTGTGGTGCATTTGACTGACCCGATGGAGTTGGCGTTCTAATTTTTGCAGCCATCGATGCGCCTGGAGGGTTTCTATTTGAATGGTGGTCAGTATTTTGGGATATTTTCATTGCTCGCACAAATGAGAAGCATTCGGAAGTGGCAGCCTCGTACATCGAGGTGAGGACGGTGTGGTGTTGGAGTGGCATGGTGAAACTGTAGGGATGGGCTCCGGTGTTGGTTAGACAAATTGTTGACGCACAGAAGGGGTTTGGGAAAGAGAGGTGCGATGGTAGAAGGAATGTTGTGGGGTGGTGGGAGAGCGCGAGGAGTGTAAGGACAGTACGTGATGGGTTGGATACGGGGTGTCCGTGAGTAGGGTGGGTTGTAATTGTATGAACGGGAGGTACACAGCGAAGTGTTGTGGACGCTGAGGGGACTGGCGTAGGCGGGAGTCGCACGAGTAATGTGGGGTGCGTTTTGACAGTGGGTGGTGTTGTTGGGTGTGATCAGACACAACAGTTGAAGGCTCGTGAGCAGCAACAGCAGCAACTTCAGCAGCAGCAGCAGCAGCAACAACAACAACAACAAGCTCAGGCGCAGGCTCAGGCTCAGGCCCAGCAGCAGCAGCAACAAGTGCAGCAACAGCAAGCACAACAACAGCAGCATGCTCAGCAGCAGCAGCAGCAGGTCCAGCAACAACAGGTGCAGCAACAACAAGTGCATCAACAGCAAGCTCAGCATCAACAACAGCACCAACAGCAACAAGCCCAAGCACAACAACAGCAACAACACCAGCAGCAGCAGTTGCAGCAGATGCAACTCCAGATCTTGCAACAGCGGCACGCACAGCAGCGAAGAGAAGCGAGCTCGCACTTGTTGAACGGGTCGGCAAATGGACTGGGCGCAGATGCGATGCTACGACAGCCGACTGCGAATGCGATGGCTACGAAAATATACGAAGAGCGGCTGAAGCACCCACATCAGAGGGACGCACTGGACGAGACGGCCATGAAGGTAGTGAAGACGCGCGTGTTGGGTTTTGGGGGCGAGGGGATGGTTTGAACATTGAGCGGCGCGTGTGTGGTGATGGTGTGGGCAGAGGCATGGGTGTGGTTGTGGTGTAGTGGAGGCAGAGGGTGTTTAGTTGAGTGGAACGCGGTGGGCAGGAAGGAGCGAAGGATTGGTTGTTGGGTTCTGACGACGCATGGACGTTGGGTGGTGTGGTTGCAGAGGTAATGGCATGTGGGCGTACCTGGTGGGTTGAGGTGGTGAATGCGACGCGTGATTTGCGGGGCGCTGGGCGTTGCAAGTGCACAGGAGTGGGGTGGTTTGGTGGTTGGTAGTTTGGTGAGGGTTGGGGTGGGATGATGGTATGTTGAGGAGAGCAGGATTGAGAGGTTGATGCGGTGAGTTGGGGGTTTGTTTGGAACAGGCCATTGCTGGCTGGCAACGCGACGACTGCTTTGCAACAGGTTCAAGCGCGATCGCAGATGTCAGGATCGTCGCAGGTGGGCGTGAAGCATGTGGTGGTTGATGGGTTGTTGTAGCGGGGCGAGCATTGATGTGTTGGGCGCAGTATGGGTTGTGCGGAGTGTGCAGGTGCATAGGTAGGGTTGTGTGGGAGAAGTGATGGAGAAGCATGTTGGTGACTGGGTTGTGGTTGGCGTTGTAGGACAACAAGAACGATGTGCTGAACCAAAGGTCTCCAGCTCCAGACGCGGCCATGTTTGGTGTGCCAGGGGTTGGACATACGAAACCTGCACTGTTGAGTCCAGGTTGGTTTCGTTTGATGGTGGGGAGGGCGGTTGGTGACAAGGAGTGGGTAGTGTGAAGGTAGGGTAGTTGGTAGGATGGTGGTGTTGGTGGTGTTGGGGAAAGATGGATGGTTCTAACGAGTGTGTAGGGTCAGCAGGTGTAAACCAAGGTGTGAATCAAGGATCGCTGAAAGGGTGGCCACTGCCGGTGAGTATCCAACCGACTGTGGTGTAGCATGTTGGTTGAGCAGGAGTGGAAGTGTGAGATGGCGAGGCACACACATTGGCGGGATGTGCTTCCCAGAGACATTTGAGAGTGATGAGGAAGTGGTGTTTGTGGGTTCCCGGTGCGTCCGGAACGTGAAGGGTAGGCGGCATGGTGTGGAGATGGGAACGTTTGTGGGGCGGTGGTAAATTGGGAGCAAGTTGTGCGGATGGCAGTGGTGCGTGGGTCCGTGTTGGAGAGGTGTTGGATATGTTGCGTATGATGTGTTGTTTATACCCGCGCGCTCGCGTGCGTGCGTGCGTGTGTGTGTGTGTGTGCGCGCGCGTTGATGGCAGGGCATGGATCAACTTCGACCAGGGCTAGCAGGGCAAGCGCAGAAACCATTCCTGCAAGGGACGAATCAGTATCAACAGTTTCAGATGCTGACGCAACAACAGCAGCAGCAGCTTCTGTTACAAGCCCAGGCTCAGGGCAACATGTCAACGTCAGGTTCTCCGCTGTTGAACGAGATGGATCCGCGGCGTTTCCGCGTGCTGCTGGGAAACAGAAGCGTGGTGGGGAAGGACGGGCAATCGAATGCAAGCAGCGATCTATCAGGAGGTGGGGTGGGTTCTCCGATGCAGGGAGGTCCTTCAATACCACGGGGCCCCCAGGATCCAAATCAATCGGAGCTGATGATGAAGGTTCGTAGATGTGCACGCAAGGCGTGGAATGGTTTGGAGGGGGGTGGTAGAGGATGTGTGTTTGGCATGGTGGTTGCATGGAAGGTGATGGATTTGCGGGGAGAGGGAGATGTTAGTGAAGTGTGATGAAGGAGGGTGGGGCGTTTGGACGGTTTGGAATGTGGTGGAGCATGAGGCCGTGAAGGTGTTGGGTGGGACATGGTGGGGGTGTTGAGGGGTGAGTTGGGCAGCGGAGACAGAGTGGGAGGGGAGGGGCAGCGGATGTGATGGAGGAGGAGGTGGAAGAGGGTGGGAATTGGATGAGATGGGTGGTTTGGTAGTGTTGGTTGTTTGGTTAGGAGTGGAGAGTACGTCGATGTGGAGTTGTGTGGGTAGGCAGCGCGGTGCATGTTTTGAATGGAAGCTGAGGTGGTTGGGTCTGTTGGTTGTTTATGTTAAACAAATGAAGCAGTTTGCACATATTCAGCAGCAACAGCAGCAGCAGCAGCAGCAGCAGCAGCAGCAACAACAACAGCAGCAGCAACAGCAGCAGGGTGGCAATCATCAACAGCAGAATCCGACGACGCCGCTGCAGCAGCAGGATAGGTCGGGGCAAGTGAACGTGGACGTGTCGAACTCGTTCCGACAGAACGACGCTGTGTACGGAGGCGTGGAGCCGAGTCCGAGCACGAACAGCACGGGCACGGGAAAGCAGGTACGGTTGGTGTAACGATGAAGCATTTTGGTGTTGGGCGAAGTGGGGAAGTGGTTGATCGCGCGTGGAAGGATACGGGGAGATGACGTGGGAGTGGTGTGGGATAGCGTGGGGGTGCGGTGTGGAGGTGGTGGGATTGGGTTTGCGCGTGGGACGAGGAGGCGTTTGGATGAGTGGGTGGAGATGGAGGTAGTGAGTGTGGAGTTGGGAGGTATTGTTGGGTTGGATGATGGGGTGGATTTGGGGATGGCGCACGAGTGGGTTTGTGGCGGGTGGTGTGGGAGTGGTGGAGGCAGCAGGATGGTCGTGATGGGGGGTGGCGGATGATGTGTGTGGAGGTGGAGGTGGAGGTGGAGATGGAGGTGGAGGTGGAGGTGGAGATGGAGGTGGAGGTGGAGGTGGAGATGGAGGTGGAGGTGGAGGTGGATTGAGATGGGTGGTTTGGGGTCGGGAATGGAGGAGTGGTGTTTGTGGATGTGTGATGGGGTGGTGGTTGATTTGGAGCGGGAGTGGAGCGGAGGGGTCGGGCACAGAAGTGGTTGATGGAACGTGTGGTGGGGCGGTGGGGATGGAGTTGTGAGGAGGGTTGAAGCCGGAGGGATGGAGTCGGGAGGGTGTTGACGTGAGGGCGAAAGGGGATAGCATACGAGGTTGAAGTAGTTTTGCACTGTTTGGTTGTAAGGGCAGGTTTGAGCGTCGCACAGAGAGACAAGATAAGAGCACCTCACCTTAAAATGTGTGTGGGTTGGGGAAAAGGCTGCTGCAAAGGTTGCCCCGAGTGCAAGAAAGAGAAAGCAGGCGGCGTCATCCTCGGGCCCTGCAAACAGTACAGGAACCGGGAACACAGCGGGTCCGAACTCGGCACCTTCGACCCCATCTACACACACGGCTGGGGACGTAATGTCCATGGCTGGAGCATTGCAACATAGTGGCAGCATCTCAAAGTCGTTACTGATGTATGGTGCCGATGGGACTGGGACGTTGGCATCACCATCGAACCAGCTGGTAACCAGTTGGTGACCCGTTAGTTTGCATCCGGGATCCGGGTATCCGCGCATCCGCGTAGAGGGGTAGTTGTGGGCGTTGTTGGGGGGAGAAGAGAGTAGTGTGTGGCGCATTTAATGTGATTGGATCCGAGGCAGTCGCATGGGTGGCAGCGACGGAGTGTGGGGATTGTGGCGCGTGGGTTGGGGAAGACGCCCCGCGGGTTGTGGGGACCTGGAAGGGGTGGGGCGTGTGAAGTCCGGCGGGTGGGAGAGAATGTGGATGATGTGGGTGAGGCGGAGTTGGGGTGGGGATAGGCGGTGGTGAGTGGAGTGATTTGAAGCGCAGTGTGAGGAGTGCGATGGAATGAGAGGGGGTGGGTGATGTTGTGGGAGGTGAGGGGGTGTGGTGGGAGAGGTTTGTGTGGTTTGGATGGGTTGATGTGGTGGTTGCGCATGTGAGCGGATGTTGGGGGGGGGAGGGGACGGTGGTGGTGGAGGAAGGGATATGTGTGATGATGGTGATGGTGGTGGGTTGCAGGCTGAGATAGAGCGTTTTGGCGAGGATGGGTCGTTGGACGACAACGTGGAATCGTTCCTGTCCCACGAGGAGGCAGACCCACGAGAATCTCTATTCGGCAGCAGCAAGAGGAGTCCTGCCGGACACAGTATGGACGTATCCAAAGGTGAGTCGGTTGCGAACGAATCCTGGTTGGGAGGAAAAGGTGTGATGCGCGGGGCGATGGCGGAGTAGAGGGAGAAGGAGATATTTGCGGGTAGGCGAGGTTGCAGAGTTTGACAGAGTGGGGACTGGTGAGGCAGGTTTCTCGTTCAACGAGGTGACGTGCCTGCGGGCTAGCACGAGCAAAGTGGTGTGCTGTCATTTTTCATCGGACGGGAAGTTGTTGGCGAGTGCAGGGCACGACAAGAAGGTGAGAAGGGTTTAGCGATGTGGGTTGGGGTGGCGCTTGGAACAATGGTGGGCAGAGTGGGGGCTGCGAGGGGTGGATGGGAGTTGGGTGGTGTAGTGGTAGTGGGGTTGTGGGGGGGACGGTGGTTCCGCTAGTGTGGGAGGAGAGTGGCGGCATGAGGAAATGTGTAGATGGTTGTGGGAGGTGGAAGTGTGGTGCGTATGTGACGGCTTGGTGGATTGTGAGGCTCAGGGGGGGGAGGGTCGTGTTCGGGGGTGTTGGTTGGACAGGCTGTTTTGTGGAACATGGACACGCTGAGTCTGAAGAGTTCACTGGAGGAGCATTCGTTGCTGATCACGGACGTGAGGTTCCATCCAAATGCAGCACGGCTGGCAACATCGTCGTTCGACAAAACAGTGCGGGTGTGGGACGCCGACAATGTGAGTGGTTGGGCGAGGTGGTGGGTGTGGTTGGGGATGGAGGGGTTGGGTGTGAGTTGTGAGTGCGGGGCGTGCAGCGTGAGTGGCAGTTTGGGGTTGGGGTGGGGTGGGGGTGGCGTAGGAGAGACAGGGGTTGGAGAGGGGGACGCGAAGTTTGGTATCTGACGGGGGGTAGGTTGTGGTGAATGCAGCACAACTACTCGCTGCGGACTTTCACGGGGCATCAGACATCGGTGATGTCGTTGGATTTCCATCCGTTGAACCAGGATCTTCTGTGTTCGTGCGACGGCGACAGCGAGATTCGGTACTGGAGCGTGAATCAGGGAATATGCACACGAGTGTTCAAGGTACGTGAGGTGCGGGAGGTGTTTGTGTGGGTGGGGGTGAAATGAGGAGGGTAGGAAGGTTTGGATGCTGGGGAGGAGCGAGTTGAACAAGTGTTGTGTGGGCGATGCGCAGGGGGGGATGACGCAAATGAGGTTTCAACCTCGGCAAGGAAGGCTGCTTGCAGCCGCCGCAGAGAACGTGGTTTCAATTTTCGACGTGGAGTCAGAAACATGCGTGCACACCCTGCAGGTACGTGTTGGGGTGTTTGGTGGTGGCGTTACGGAGCAGGGATTTGCGGGTGTGAAGGGGACGGTGTTGTTGTGTGGGGAGGGTGTCTGTGGCGGACGGGATGAGGTGGTTATCGGGGGAGGGTGGTGCAGTTTGCGGGGTTGACGGTGGTGTTGGTGTGATCGTGCAGAGACATACGAAACCGGTGCACTCCGTGTGCTGGGATGCGAGCGGGGACTTCGTAGCGTCTGTGAGCGAGGATTCGGTGAGAGTGTGGAACTTGGGGTCGGGCGGAGCGGAAGGAGAGTGCATCCACGAGCTGAGCTGCAACGGGAACAAGTTCCATTCATGCGTGTTCCATCCGAATTACCCGTCGCTGCTAGTGATCGGTTGCTATCAGGTGATGGTGGGGGTGGGGAATGGGCGTGTGTGTTGGTGTTGGGTGATGGAATGGGCGTGTGTGTTGGGTGGAAGAGTGAGATTGATGAAGAAGGGGTACGTTTGTGCAGTCACTGGAGCTGTGGAACATGGTGGAAAAGCAAAGCATGACGGTGCCAGCGCACGAGGGCCTGATAGCGGCTCTGGCGTCATCAGCGGCTACCGGGATGGTGGCGTCGGCGAGTCACGACAAGTCCGTGAGGTTATGGAAGTAGTGGAGGTGGGGAGGGGTGTGAGGGGGCTGGCGCGAGGTGTCGTTTTTGGGAAGTTGGAGGCGTGCATGAATGGCGCGGCGGTGGTGTTTGTGCGGAGGCGGAGCAGACGTGGAGGTGGATGATGTGAAGGGAGAGATGTGTGATGTGATAATGAAGTGGAGGAGAGGGGTAAGGGGGGATGTAAGCTAAATGGGTAGGTGAGCGGCGCGGTGGATCCGAGCTGGGAGGAGTGGAGAGCAGGGAAGGTAGGGGCTGGTATCAGGTAAAGAGAGGGTGGTAGTCTGAGGAGGGAGCTTGGTTAGAGCAATGGTTCTGGATTAGAGGTGAAGATTGAAATAGGAAAAGGATGTGTAGGGGGAATGGGCTGAAGGTTAGAGATGGAGCCGATCATGTATTTCAGTGAACAGTGGTGTAAGTTTGTAGAAATGCTATTGAATATTTTTTTGGTACTGTAAGGCTTACGTAGATTTTTCGGCATAGGGCATTGTGTGAAGAACTAATGCTAGCTCTATTTACTAGATGGTTACCGTTGAGGAAGTTTGCAATATGTTAGATTGATTTTGATGTTTGGATTGTTTTTGGTGATATGTTTCCTGGGACCTTGATTGGTTTTAGGAGGCAGTGAAATCCATGTTCTTTATCGTTGTCTGCTCTTATTTTCAGTTCTTTATTCCGAGGACTCCGATCAAGAAGTTTATTTAGTGTTGTCTAGCTCAGTTTTTGAGAAAAGAGATTTGCATAAATTGTGTGGTCCCCTTTCGATGCCAACATGATAAGTCACGATTCGATGCATTATTTTAGCAGCGGAGTTCGCGAGTTCTTATGTATTGCATCTGGAAATTCTTTCAACAACACAGCCATTGCAGATAGCTCTCCTTAAGTGACCCGCGCCCAATTTTCTCCACAGGTGGCAACAGAGCATTCCCTCTTTGAAATGCACATTGAAGATCGTGTTCCAAGACACTGGACAGAATCCTCGCATAAATTCCTTGGTCTCATGTTACCACGACGCTGTGTGGGTGTTGAGGATATTAGTCTGTTCCTCCGTCATCCTGGTGCGCCAGGTTAGTCTTTCCAGTTGTGATGACGTAAACCACCCAATGTTTCCATGCACACGTTAAAGTATATTCAATACTTGTCAACTTCGTACTTAAATCCCATCAGTCCATTAGAAATTGATCCTTGTTCATGAATCAAATAGAATTATATTTTGCCGGGGGATGGATTGATCAAGCCCTACTTATCTTGTTGAATTTCTAATACTTGTCCCAGATTAGCACCTAAGTTTATGCTACTGTGTCTTGACCTAGTAATTGTGTTATTTGGATGCTAATTCAAGATAGCTTGTCCTCTATCTTCTAACATCCACCCTGGGACCTAAGTTTGTAGATAGAGACAAGGATGGAGAGCAACTCAAGCTTTGGCAAGGCAGTGACCTATTTCTTGTGGTTGCTCTTTGAGCTGATCATGGCTTTGATGAGAGCCCCTCGACACTATCTTGATGTAGGCAAAGTTCTTTTTGCTCAATTTGATTGAAGTTGATGCTTGCAATAAGAGTACCAATCTAAAGGTCTCTATCTAATATGTAATTCATTTTAATGAATAGGAGTTAGTGTATCCATAATCAATGTAATGTCCATTGCCCAATTTGTGTTTGATTAAGGCTTGTTTTCTAAGTGCTTTGATGAGAATGTTTGTTATTTGTTCTTGTAAATTGATTCTTGAGATTTTGTTGTCTCTTAATATTTGTTCTTTCACATAATAGTGGTGCAACTCAATGTATTTTGATCTTATATAAAACACTAGGTTTTTGGCAAGCTTAAACTTAATTGTGTTGATATTGTCACATCTCAAATGTAAGTCCATCTCAGTTGGAATGGCTACACCTGTAAGATTGAATGTAGCTTCTTGATAAGAATATAATGTATTGATGTTGGTTGAGACATTAGAGAGGCATAATTTGCGAAGAATCCTTTGTAAGTAAATTGCTTCATTGGCTTCTTTTGAAAGGGAACAATATTAAGTTTCAATAGTAGATAGAGAAACCATGAGTTGCTTTTTACTTACCTAAAAAATTACATTCCAAGTGAAAAACTAAAGTCATTAGTACTACATTTGAAGTCTTTGCATGATGCCCAATCAACATTAGTAAAATTAGTAAATTGAGTAAGTGAAGAATTATAAGTATGATCATAGAGGTGGAGTAGAGATAAATGTTTGTAGAAGATACTTTACTTGAATCACTAGTAGAGAACATGTTTCACAATATACCAATGAAGTTTTTAGAAACTAGACATAAAACAACTAACAAAACCTATAGAATAAGCTATATTTGGATTGATATTTATTAAATAATATAATTAAAAAATAATATGATAATAAAAATTTTGATCGAAATTTGATGAGTAAGATTCTAGAGAGGGGAGGAGACCTTTAGGAGAAATATAAGGGCCTCTTTTAAGTTAGATATTTAGACATAAGTCAAGATCTATGCTGTATATGCATGTTGATGAATAAGTATGCCTTTTTGGAAGAATATAACCTCTATACTTAAGTATTACTTAATAATGCCTAAATTTTTCATTTCATATTGAATGTAAAGTTCAGCCTATACTTAAACAACTTAATAGAGAGAATTCCTAATAATTAGTAGTTCATCAATATATAATAGCATGATAATAAGTAAAGTGCCATCTTAGAGCTAATATAAATTAAGATCCATTGCATTGCATTGCCAATTTTGAGCAAAAAGATAAGAATTTATTTCCTCTAACCAAACATGAGGGCTTTGATTAAGTCCATAGATAGAATAATTTAACTTGCATACAAGATGACTACTGTTGGGAGTTATAAACCCTTATAGTTGATGTATGTATACCACCTTTTAGTACTTTTTGTTAAAAAAATCAGTGACAACATTTAGATAAAAGATGTTCCATCTAAACATAGTTACAAGATAGATAATAATATATAGTGTTGACTATTTACTACATGAATAAAGGTCTCTAAATAATCTCTACCAAGCCTTTGCTTATAGCTTTTAGCAACCAACCATGCATTAAGCTTGATATAAGGAGAATAAAGATCCAATTTAATACAAAGCATCCATCTACCAAACAATGTTTGTTTATTTGGTAGAAGTTCAACAAACTCCTAAGTACCATTCTTGTAGTGAAATTTCAATTTTGTTATAGCTTTCTTCTATTGTCGGTTTTATAGAGCTTCTTCAACACTAATATTTTTGTTTAAACATTCAATAATGTTATGAGAACACTTAGATAAATTAAAAGATGTGAGATACATATAAAAATTGTGGTTCTTTGAAGTAAAAGATAAGTTCTATCTTGGTTGTGTTAAAGCCAATGGAATAAAATGAGTTAAATGACACTGCATAGATTTAAGTGACAGTGACACACTAAGAAAAGATCTTGTATATTGATTATTGTGAGAATCAAAATCTATAATTAATATGGGAGATAAGAAGTGAAAAGAGTAGTTGGAGTTAGAGTCAGCAATAACAAAGATAAGAAATTCTTTGACTACAAAATCTTGAACTGCTTTATTGATAGTAAATGTTTATTTAAAGATAGTATAACAATAAATTAAAATGGATATTTCCAAAATATAGTAAAATTAAAAAATCATGAAACAAGACTAAGAACAAAAAAGGCTTTAATAAGAATGAAGAAATCCTCATTCTTAAATATATATATATATATATATATATATATATATATATTATGTGGCGATATTTTATAAGACCTTTAATATATCTCTAACTTATAAGACATATGTCTAATTTGCAAGGCAAGTCTCTTATATATGCACCACATGACCAACTTGTTGGCCAATTTTTTATTCTATTAATCATCTATAGACATATATAAAGTCAAATTTCTGTCAATATAGCCTCCATGAAGATTCTCAATAAGATATCATTAAATTTATTTTCTTCTACATATATTTATCTAATTTGATGAATCTAGTTGATTCATGATAAAAATATGTATATCACTAAAAATTGATGTTTAATAATCGAAATACCCTTGATAATTTCTATCTAGTTTCAAACTACATCACAATATTTAAACACTTTAGAATGATCATTGTATTCAATGAGAATACAAATAATAGATTTAATTCCAAGCTCTTATTGTTGTTTATTGAGAAAACATACTAAGATTTGTGAACCTAAAATAAAGTGAAAAAAAATAACAATAATAATAACAATAATATTTTATATATAATATTAAATATAATATAGTAATAGTTGCAAATCATAACATAAAAATTGTGAAACCTTTTTTACCTCCTCAACTTCAATCTTTCAACATCACATGCCAACTAAGCATTCTACACCACCCAAGTTCCTTTTAATTATTATTATTTTATTTGCATCCATCTTATATTTAATATTTGTATCCACCAACTCTACTTCAAACATACAAATGACCTTCCAATAATGCATGTACTTGACTTATGAATCCTTCCAACACCACATACTAACAAATGTATTCTATTTCATGATTAAGTTTTCCTTTCATTTTATCTTCCATGATATTATTTATGCAACTTCTTTCCATTAATCTCATTGAACTACAACAAATCATCTTTAAAAATATAGTTTCTTTTGTAATATAACTTGGTACTAATGGAGTGTCATGGACATATGCATGTAAGCCAATAATTACATGCATAAATAAGTAGAAGTAAGTAAAAGTATGTAAAAGTAAATTAATTCTATAATATTTGCTATAGAAGCTTCTTAAAAGCTTTATAGACACTGATTTGACTTTATAGGTTTCTTTAATTGACTTTTTGGATTAGAAACATAGTCAACAAGTTGGCCATGTGCCACACATATTATTAGCTTGAAGACCAAGCTAACTATGTGGCCCACACATAGAAAAACTTGCCTTGTAAGTCAAAGCATGTGTCCTACAAAGTCAACACATATTGGAGGTCCTACAGAACATCACCACATAGCCCCTAGTTAGATAGTATATATAGAGACAAGAGTGAAGCCTTCTTCACTCTTATCAACTCATTTCTTGCTTCCAGTCTAGTTTCAAGGGTCTTTAGTTTTCTTGACTTTTGGCAATAGCCATTCCAGTTTCTTTCTTAATATACGTATCAAGTTATTTCTATTTTGTCATCTTTCTTTGAGAGAAGTGTCACTTGTTTATTTATTTTTATCATATTCTTGTCTTTGATAGATTCACAAGAATACACTTATAATATTAGAGCTTTGTCTAATCTTGATTAAGAGTGGATTATCCCTTTTTCTTGATAAGACATTAGTATGTTAGAAGTTGTGGATTATCTTCTTCTAAACTGATATTGTCCTTAGTATTTTCTTTGTTCTCAAGTCCTCTCTTCTATTTGAGTGATATTAGACATCTTCTCTTTTCTAAATATTATCATGGAAAAACTTGGTAAAATGAAGAGTGCAATGGTACAAATGCAAGAGCAATTGAGGGAGTTAATGTTTGCGATGCATCAACTTAATTTATCACCATAAGGAGCAACAAGATTAGTAGGAAGTGAAGATATAGAAATGATTGGAGCTGCTTCAACATCTGCACCAAATCATGTTCCTTCTCCTATGGTAGAACGCCTTTCCAATGTTAGAGAACCAAGAATTGCCCTACCCGAGAAGTTTGATGGCACCATATCAAAGTTTAGAGGATTTATCAATCAAGTACAACTTGTGATTGAACTTCAATCCCAAAGCTATCCAACTCCAAGATCGCAAGTTAGATTCATTGGTACGCTTCTTTCAGATTCAGTATTATCATGGTTTTCATCTTTTTTTAAACGACAAGATCTAATATTGGATAATCTAGAGGCTTTTTTGGTAGAGTTTTGATCCATGTATGGAGAACATGATGTAATTCGTGTTGCAACCAATAAGATCCATATTTTATGACAAGACAATCGATCAATAAAGTTGTATGCTTCACAATTTTGACAACTTGCAATTGATATCAAGTGGGATGATGCTGCACTTATTAGTCAATTTCTCTACGGATTACAATATGAGGTAAAAAAATTAATGCTCAACTTAGTTGATCCTCAAACATTGAGTCAAATAATTGACTTTGCTGTGAAGTGCTACAATCATCTTTTTGAATTCTGATTTGAGAACCATATAAGTGGACCTCAATGTTACTATAATTCAATGGCAACACCAACATCTCTTCAACACATACATTTGGAAGTAGATGATATGTAAATTGATGCGATATGTTTCAAACCTCTTACTGAACAAGAAAAGACTTATCGTCGTTAGGAAGGATTGTGCTTATAATGTGGAGAAGCTAAGCATACTACTCAATATTATCCAAAGAAGCAATGCAACCATAAAATGAGGAGTATGGCGATCAAAGAAGATAGCATGTCAAAAAATAAATTTGTCTAGCTACAATAGAGATAATGTGGCTGGAACCTTATATAACGCCTAGTGAAGGTCCTATCCTCTCCTTAGAACCTTCTCCATGTTTTACAATAAATGTTATTCTAGGACCTAAACATCACAAAGTCTCTGCCTTACTAGATTCAAGAGCCTCAGCATGTTTCTTAGATGAATAATTTGTTGAAAGACATAGGATATTTTTAGTGAAGAAAACTAAACCTGTTCATGTAGAAGTCATAGATGGTTGTCTATTGTCTTCAGGAGATGTTACTCATGAAATCCTTCTTATAGAAATAGCAACTAATGGTCATAGTAGTTTTGTAATATTTAATATCATGAGATCTTTTTTTAATCCAATCATTTTAGGTTTATCATTGTTAGAAAAATATAATTCTAAAATAGATTAGACTTCTCGTAGTCTTGACTTTTTTAAAAGTATAGCTAAAATCATAGTTAATCAAATAGAAAGTCATAAGTCTAGTATAAAAAACCTAAATTTATAGGTACAAGAGCTTTTTTGTATGCTGCAAAAGAAGGATCACCTTGTGTCATTTATGTTGCACCTGTTTCTACTGGAGGAAAGACTTTAAGTGGCATTCTAAGCCAATATCAAGATTTTCAAGATGTATTTGAGAAGAAGAATGCGGATACTCTTCCAGAACATCATTCCTATGTCTACTCAATTGACCTTCAAGAAGGAGCACAACCGCCATTTGGACCAATCTACAATTTATTTCAAAATGAGTTGGCTGAACTCAAGGAATATATTGAAGAAAATCTGGCCAAAAACTTCATATGCCATTCCAAATCTCAAACAAGAGCTCCAATTTTATTTGTGAAGAAAAAAGACGGACCATTGCGGATGTGTGTTGATTATTGAGAAGTCAACAAAATCACTATAAAAAATAGGTACCCACTACCTTTAATGTCTGGACTCCTTGATCACTTGAATCAAGCTAAGATCTATACAAAAATAGATCTACAAAGAGCATACAATCTGGTACATATCAAAAAAAGAGATGAATGGAAGACTGCGTTTCAAATAAGGTATGGACATTTCGAATATAATGTCATACCTTTTGGACTTACAAATGTACCAACAACATTCTAATATCTAATGAATGATGTCTTTTGGGAGTTTTTAGATGATTTTGTTATCTGTTACCTAGACGACATCTTAATCTATTCTAAGAATATAGAACGACATGAACTTCATGTTTGTCATATATTACAAAAACTAAGAGATGCGAGATTCTATGCCAAGATAGAAAAGTGTATATTTCATACTACTCAAGTTGACTTCTTAGGATACATCATTTCAAATGATGGACTTATGATGGATCCTAAGAAAGTTCAAATTATTATGGATTGGAAGATCTCAAAAATAGTAAGAGATGTAAGGTGAAGCTCAATTACGTTTTCTTCAAGCTTGTCATGACTTTTCAGCACCAGAATATTTTGGGTACAATAAAACTTTGGAACTAATATCCAAGGACTTTTGGTGGCCCCAAATGTGAAAAGCCGTCAAAGATATTGTACAATCTTGTGATATTTGCTTAAGATCAAAAACTCCTCATCATTGACCTTACGGACTTTTTCAGCCATTATCCATTCTAGAACAACCATGGTCTTCTGTTTCTATGGATTTCATCACGGATCTTCTAATCTCAAGTTCTTATGACTCTATATTCGTGATAGTAGATCGTTTTACCAAGATGGCATATTTTGTACCATGTATAAAATCTATCTTAGGTGAAGAAACAGCTAAGCTCTTTCTTGACAACATCTATCGCTATCATGGATTACCCAAGGATATTATATCAGATAAGAGAATTCAATTTGTATGAAGATTTTGGTGAACTCTTTTCAAGATTTTAAAAATGGATATAAAATTATTTTTGACATTCTATTTTTAAATTGATGGACAAATGAAATGTATTAATTAAGTTTTGGAGCAATATTTAAGATGTACCATTAATTATCAACTAGATGATTGGACAACTCTTTTGCTATTGGTAGAGTTTGCTTACAATAACAAGGTACATTCTTCTACAAAACAAACACCTTTCTTTGCCAATTATGGTTATCATCCTTGATTTGATACTTTTGACTTTTTAAAAGTTGATAATCCTGCTGCAAAAGATTTGGCAATTCATTTGTCAGAGCTACATGCAACGATGAAGGCGCAGTTAAAAGAAGCTCAAAAATAACAAAAAGTCAATGTGGATGTCTATCAAAAGAAACAACCACTATTCCACATGGATGATAATGTATGGTTACTTTGTTGCAATATCAAGACCACTCATCCTTGTGACAAGTTGGACTATCAAAGGCTTGGACCATTTTCTATTTCTATACAAATCAATCTAGTTACATATCGTTTACACCTATCAGAGTCAATGAAAATCCATCCAGTATTCCTTATTGTCGTGATGTAACACGACTAATAGGTCAAAGAGTATGGATATTATTATAATTTAGGAGATCTTAGTTCAAAGTATTAGAACAAATTATCTTAGAAATATAGTTAATAGTCAAAGGGGTAGAAAAATTAAAAAGTACCAATGCTGCCTTTTAGATAGGTGACTTCTACTTACTTTGTAGCACCATAAGTAAGGCAAATCAAAGTAGATTGGAAAAATAAATAACATAAGCATCTTTATAAGAAAGTTAAGAGTAAATTCTAGAAAAAATTACTTAGAAAAACTAGATATTGGTATCCGGAGAGGGCCGGTTATGAACCAAGGTCGAAATCAGACCCTATGGCACAAAACTGAGTCTCGATGACGATTTCGGGGTTCTTTTGGAGATCGGAGAGTGAGGTTTGATAGCAAACTGAATAAACTTTGTATGAGCATTGATTTTGGGTGATTTAAAGTTGTTATGACTTTGTAATAGCTTTGCAAAGTCAAAGATTGTTTTGGATAACTTAGGTTTTATGAAATAAAACAGGGTTTATGTTTTGGGTGATTTCAAGAGTTTTGTAATACATCTAAAAATGAAAATTTGTAGGTTCATGGTTATAGTTGTGTTTAATATGTGTTGTGAATTTGAGCTCGATCTAATAGTTGAATTGAGGAATATTGAGGTTTAAGTGGGTCAAGGTCTCAAAAAGTAGAATTTTAGGTCAAATAAGGGTTTTTAAGATTTCTTGCAATCTACTACTTGGATTGGAGTAAAACTTATATGAAAGGATATTAGACTTGTTTTTCTATGTGTATGAGAATTTTTAGATCAATTGAATAGTGTAAAGGAGAGATATTGGCTATGGAAGATTGGCATCAAGATTGGAGAAAGAGGCCGGCCAATACCTGAGCACATTTTTGAGGTAATCGACAATTTGGTAACTTCGATCCTTTTCAAATTTTTTGTGCTTGTTTTTAACTTATTTTTTAAGAAGTATGCAAAATTTGAATGAAGATCAATAGTTTATTCATTAGTTATTGAGGTTCAAATCTATTGTAGGAATTACTAAGATTTGGTTTAGGATTTGGTTAGGGTTTTATTTAGGGTTTAGGATTTTATTAGGATTTAAGATTTAATTAGTTTTGGCCTAAATTTTGAATGAAGTTCAATAGGATTTTAACTAGAATTAAATTAAGGTTGAATTGAGATGTATTTGAGTGATATTTGTGATCCTTTTAATATTTCTTTAAGAATTCTTATTCTTTGTTTGAAATTTCTTTGAGGTTTTTTTGAATTTGATTAAGCTTGATTAGCATTATTATGGTCTAATTAGAGGATTTTTAGTATATTATAAGAATTAAGATTTTGTTATTATAATTTCTATTCTTCTTTCTACAACCAGGTACTTGGAGCATTTTAAAGTAAGACTTCACGTATTACGACACTGCAAATGTAGAAGGGAATCAAAGATTTTGTACAATCTTGTGATGTTTGCTCAAGATCAAAAATTCCTCATCATCAACCTTATGGACTTCTTCAGCTGTTACCTATTCCAGAACAATCATGGTCTTCTGTTTCTATGGATTTCATCACGAATCTTCCAATCTCAGGTTCTTATGACTCTATATTCGTGATAGTAGATCGTTTTACCAAGATGGCATATTTTGTACCATGTACAAAATCTATCACAAGTGAAGAAACAACTAAGCTTTTCATTAACAATATCTATCCCTATCATGGATTGCCAAAGGATATTATATCGGATAGAGGGACTCAATTTGTATCAAGATTTTGAAAAACCCTATTCAAGATTCTAAAGTTGGATATAAAGCTTTCTTTAGCTTTTCATCCTCAAAGTGGTGGACAAACAGAATGGATAAATCAAGTTTTGGAGTAGTATTTGAGATGTACCATCAACTATCATCAAGATGATTGAACAATTCTTTTACCATTGGCAGAGTTTGCATATAATAATTTGGTACATTCTTCTACTCAAAAAATACCTTTCTTTGCTAATTATGATTATCATCCACGTCTTGATACTTTTAATTTTTCAAAAGTTGATAATCATACGATGGAAGATTTAGGAAATCGCTTGTCAGAGCTACATACAACAATGAAGATACAATTAAAGGAAGCTCAAGAACAACAAAAGACCAATACAAATATCTATCGCAAGAAGCAACCACAATATAATATGGGCGATAAGGTATGGTTACTTTGTCGTAATATCAAGACTACTTGTTCTTGTGATAAATTAGATTATTGAAGGCTCAGACCTTTTCTTATTTGTGAATAAATCAATTCTGTTGCCTATCGATTATATCTACCAGAGTCTATGAAGATCCACCCTATATTTCACGTGTCTCTTCTGGAGCTATACAAGACAGTGAATATTTTGGGAAGAAGACAAATGCCACCTCCTCCTATAGAAGTAGATAATAACCAAGAGTTTGAGGTGGAAGAAGTCTTAGACTCAAGGTAGCGCTGAAATAGGTTGGAATATCTTGTTCATTGGCGTGGACACAATATTAGTGAACACACATGGGAGCCATCAAAGAATCTTGCAAATGTAGCAAAAAAAGTTGAAGTCTTTCATCAACAACATCCATTAAAACCAAGATGAAGAATAACAAACCTTTGCTATAAAAGAAACAAGATCAAAGGAAAATAACATTGTACCTTCTATCTTTTATTGTAGCTTCTGTGTATTTGTGATGAGATGGAGCAAAAAACAATCAGCAGATTCAATTCAAGAGCTTTCATTTGCAGACTTACCATATGAGACATTGCGATTGTTACAACCTTCAAGACGACGGAATTGAGATAAAGATCCTTAAGAATGACATGTCCTTCTTTGAATAGATGGCGAGATACAACGTGTTTGGTATCACGACCTTGGAAGAGAATCCTGATATTTAATGAATTTATTTGAGGTAGGAACTACTCCTGACGATGTTCCAAATATTTTATTTGAAAGAAGTTATGAAGGCCTTAACAATGACCAAATAGTAGGGTGGTCTTCTCACCTTGGTATGGGATACTATAGATGGTTGAGAGGACCTATCAACCATCTTCGAAGAGAGCAAAGATTGGAGTATGTAGCAAATATAATTTGCCGCATCTTGGACTACCTCAACATATGAAGACCGCTCCTCGTGGAACTCGTCCCTAGAGCGGGGGATAATGTCACGGACATATATATTTACCTCAATAGTTACTTATATGATTAAGTAGAATTAGGTAAAAAAGAATAATTTTATAAAGTCTTCTAAAGAAACTTCCTAGAAGCTTTATAGATATGGTTTTGACTTTAGATGTGTTTGTAGGTTAGAAACTTGGCCAAAAAACTAACCATGTATTAGTAGCTTGTGGAACAAGCCAACTATGTGGCGCATACATAGATAACTTACCTTGCAAGATATGACATGTCGCTAGCAAAGTTAGCACATGTTGGAGGTCCTATAGGATATCGCAATGTAGCTTTTAGTTAGATAGTATGTATGGAGGCAAGAGTGAAGCCTTCTTCACTCTTGTCAACACCTTTCTTGTCTTAGTCTTGTTTCAAGACTTTCTAGTCTTCTTATTTTTGGCAATAGCCATTCTAGTTAATATTACATCACCTTTTGAGTGACTTTCTAGTTCTCTTCAGTGATAGAAGAGTATATTGAGGATTCCCTTTCTTCGAGATTCATGTCCTTGACACTATGTGGCCCATATGTAGAAAAACTTGATTTGTAAGTCAAGGCATGTGTCTTACAAAGTCAACACATATTGGAGGTCCTATAAAACATTGTCACATAGCCCCTAGTTAGATAGTATATATAGAAATAAGAGTGAAGCCTTCTTCACTCTTCTTAACTTCTTTTTTGCTTCCAATCTAGTTTCAAGGGTCTTTAGTTTTCTTGGCTTTTGGCAATAGCCATTCCAGTTTTTTTCTTAATATACATGTCAAGTTATTTCTATTTTTGTCATTTTTCTATAAGAGAAGTCTCACTTGTTTATTTGTTTTTATCATAATCTTGTCTTTGAAATGGAGTGACCTATTTCTTGTGATTAAATAGAGAACATGCAATCAAATGAACTTTCTTCCAAAATATAACTTGGATTTTTGTTTAAAAAATGACTCTAAATTTACTAGATATCATTAATAAATATAAGTAACTGTAAGATAGGCAATCTTCCATTTCTTAATTTTATTTTTTATTTCTTTGTATAGACAACACATACACATATAATTCTCCCTCCTTACCACACATTGATTAAATGAATAAGTAGAATGAATAATAATCATTTGAAACTATGTTTGACAACTCACTCAGTATTCTTGTTACTTGAATTTCAACATAAATAAAGTCACCTTTGTTTAATATAAACAAAACCTATTTTTACTGATTTATGGAACTTGTATTCCATTATATAGTTATGAGTGTCAATAAAGATAGTGCCCATTATACTAAATTTCAAGTTACAAACATCACATATTAGTGTTGAAATACAATTTCAACTGATGGTTATTTAGTTCATTTCTTTGTCAAATTGATGTGTAGTAAAGAAGATATCCACCTAATGAAAAGGCAAGGTGTCCATAGTATAATGGTTCTCTAAACATATACTTACTTTGAGTAGGAACTAGAAACAAAACAATTGTATCTAAATCACTATCCATTCAATAAAGGTTTCCAAATGTTGTGCTCTTTTTTTCCTCTTCTCCATTGCCAAGTACTCTCACCATGTCCTCACTCTAATTTTTTTTCTACAATGTTTCCAAACCCACAAATGTTCTCCTCCTCTTGTGACTTTGTTGTGGGGGAGGGGTGGGTGGGAGCGTCGCGGGTGGCCCAGCAGGTTCATGGGAGCGAGGGAGGGAGTTGTCGCAGGCTCTTGGGAGAAACCCTAAATTAGAATGGGGGGGTGGGTGCAGGGTGGGTTCAGGGTTTAGGGTTTCTCCCATGGCATGGGCAGGCAGGCAGGCAGGCGGGCCTGTCCTCCCAGCTCCCTCTCCCACCCACACGCTCAAGCGAATTGGGGAGCGGGAGGGCGGGGCTGAGGCTGAGGCTGAGCAGCTGAATCATTGGGTCCCCTTGTGATGTGGTGTGGGAAGCGGAGGAGGAGGAGGAGGAGGAGGAGTAGTAGTAGGGAGAGGGCGTGATCATAGTTTGCCGAGACGGGTTTGCTGTGGTTTGGGTGTTGTGATTGTCGTTTTGGGGCTTCGCGAGATGACGTTGACGCTGTTGGAGCTCCTGGGCAGCGCGGGGCAGGTGGAGGATGGCGCTGCGAGGGTGGACGTGGAGAGCTCGTGGTGCACGGCGGTGCGGAGGCTGAATCCGTCGATGGCGACGCCGTCGGAGCCCCCGTCGAAGAAAGGGGTTGCGAAGAAGCCACACGGTGTTGCGGACACTTATTTCGAGGATTTGATGATGAGGGAGAGCGGGGCGTGGCAAATGCGGTGTCCGAATGCCGAGGAGGACCGGGTTGTGGCGGAGCTGAAAAAGAAATTGGGGAATCTCGGGGATTTCTCGAAGGAGGAATTCGTGGCCATGACGAGGCCTGTGTTGGAGAGTGCTGCGAGGGCGGATGGGAACGCGGAGGGGGCGAAAGCGTCGGGGCGAGACGACGAGGCGATGGAGGTGGCCGATGCGGAATTCTCGTATTTGAGGGTGTTGAGGAAAGTGGGGCCTCACATTGGTAGGAAGCTGTTGGCTTCAATCGTGAGGTGCAGTTTAGGGCTGCAGTTCTGGGGCGCTCTGAAGGTTTTGCTGGAGTTGGGTCTGGTCACCAGCGCGTCCCATCCGGACTTGGTTCAGAAGCTAGTGGAGCACAGGAAGGCGGATTTTCTTTGCTTGTGCTTTTATCATGTGCTGGACCTCACCCCGTCCGACCTCATGATCGGACTGAAGTTTTTACTGGAGATAACCCCTGCGTCCGGGAGGTCGTTCGAAGTCGTGCGGCAGGGGTGGCGAAGAGCAGCGTGTGATGCCATAGACCTCGCTGCCAGAAGAAAAGAGAATGTCCGGATGAGTGAGTATCGTTTGCGAGATGCATTGGGCATTGTTCCGGCAGAGGGAGAGGGTGCTTCAGGAGCAGCGGCAGCGAGTGAGCGTGAGAAACGAAAATACGAGAAATTGGTGAGCAGGAAAAATGTAGCCGTAGCTTATGCCGTCGCAATGGCAGTGGCAGTGGATGGTTTCGAAGGGTGGGAAACCTGTCTTCACGCATTGGTAGCCTCCGGGCAAGACGAGGCGGTTTTAGCAGCAATCGTGGCGGAGCTGGACACGTCGGAGGCGGTGCAGCTTCTGCAGTACGTGCGCAAATGGCTGGATCGATATTCCGGTCGGCTGTGCAGCAATCCATTGCCGAGGGGCGAGTCTATGGATTCAATTTACAGAGTTCCGTCGTCGCAGCAGGTGCTTCAATGGGTGAGCATGGTGTTAGACGGACAGTATACAAAATGCGTACTGTCGCCGAAGTTTCTACCGGAGTTGAGAGCTATACAGGGTTCGGTTCAGTCCGTGGTGGCAATCGGTAGAAAGTTGACGCCGTTGTTAGGGGTGGTGGAGCATCTCAGGGCTATGCATGCCCTGCCTGCTCGTGGACAGGACAGTGTCGCAAATGCAGACTACACAATAGAGTATCTTGATATCAGTTGATATCGCGAAATTTTGATGCTTAACGTAGATCAATTGGATTCTTTGAGATTTCTAGGTTTTACCCTGTGTCCATCGTGTGCTGGTAGTCAGGAGCTGTGCTTGCCAGAGGGCTCTGTTGGATGCATCAACGTGAGGATGACTGTGGAGCTGTGCACTATTAGTTTCGAATTCATGTCCGGGACCAGCTTCTGCTTCCTCTTCTTCGTTATCGTCCTCACCCTGATTTGAATTTGAATCTACAAGTGGGTCCTCTTCAGAGTCCTGCTCACTCCCTTCTTGGTTTATAGTTTTCACATTAATAAATTTGAAGGTGATTTTGCTCCCTATGCAGGCATTGGAGTACCAATAAAATGCTTAAAACATGTTGCAATTAGCTTTTGCAACTGGGGATTTTCTCTTAACGCCATACATCATTCACATTAGAAGATATACCATATCAATTCATAGCCTTCCTAGCAAATGGTGGACCATTTGCATCAAATGCATTATGTACCTTTCTCACAGATTCTGCAATTAGCCTTAGAAAGATCCTTTTTTCTTGGATTCTGTACATCACCTGAACTCTTATCATTCCTTTGGACTGTATTCCGAAATCCTCTTATGATAGCCACTCATGATAGCTTTTATCTTGTATTGATCCCAGGAATCTGTTCAAGCATCCCCGATCTTCGAAAGCACAAAACAATTGCATGGTTGAGCCTTGTCAGTACTGCAGGGAGGCAAATACTTAATGACTGCATTCAACCGCTGCAGTAATGTAAACGATGCTTCAGTATAATCATGCCCCGTGGAGTTGTCCACTAAAGTAGTTCTGGTCGAATTTCCTTGCAACAGAGTAATTTGACAGCGTTCCTAATTCAGCCAGTCATTTCGCACAACTCTTGTTACAAAGCTTTTCTTCGCAGTTTTGTCTGCTACACAACATCATCACGAGCACCTCTGATTGCAAGAGCGCAAATTGCATTCCCAAATACCAGCGTAGGCACCTAAATGCGAGCTCGAATCCCTCTAGTAAGGCGGACAATCATTGTCATTCCTTGCCCGCCAGAAACGACATCTGCATACTTCACACTGTCATTACCGCGAAAACCCAATGTCTTTCCGTTGTCCATATTGACAACAGAATGGGTCTCATCAACATTCTCTACGAAATCTTCACTAAGTGTGACGTTCTCAAAGTCTCTCTTCGCCTATCTCAAATGAAAAATGAGTCTTGTCAATGTGTGCCTGCAAGTCTGGAAGCACCATAAATTTGCCTGTATTTTCTCTCCCAACAATGTTGCACTTTCCCATAAACCTCTGAATCAAGCGAGTGGAAATTCTTTTTGTGCAGATCAACTTGCTGATCAAAATGAGGATGCTCGGGCTTATCAAGTGTCTGCTTCCCCAATTGATGCAACAGTCTTTGGCTGAACTTCACTCCTGCTTTTCTCAATCGATTTAACTCATACAACATGCTTGGGTATAGCCAAGTCACCCAAGGTGCTGTTTTTAGAACTTTGCCTCTCTGCTCATGTGAAATGCCTTCCGTATAATCCCATCTTGGCGCATGTTGATGGAAATCTCAGTCATGGAAATCTCAGTCTGTTTGTCAATGTGTTGCCAAACAACTTGAATTTTCCACGAGTCAGATGCCTTCTTCAGGTTCGCATACTTGTCAGCTTTGAACTTAGGCGGAAATGTGGTTATTGGCCTTGAACACATTTCAGATTGTCTTGTTGAAAGATATAGAATCAACTCTAGTTTAGTTCAAATTACTTAAGTCTATGATGAGTTATCTCATCGTCAAAAATAGAAAAAGTAGTCAGTGTAGCATGGACTGTCGCAATAAACATGAGATAAAAATAGGAATTATTGCATGTGTAAAACTAAATTTGATGTATAAATATAGTTCATGAAGAAAGTTAGGATACTTTTTCAATTGAAAATATTCTACATGGTATCAGAGCATGGTTGGAGAAAGTCCATCAATCATTCAGAGTAACAAAGGTCTTGAGAGTATGTAGACTAGCAATCTTGTTAGTTTGAAACCACGTCTCTATAGGCTTTAAGTAGAAGCTATTAGAAGACATAAGATTGGTCATAGAGTTTTATAGAATGTCTTGCGAAAACTTAAGAAATAGGAGAGATTTAACCAAGAGGATATCTCTTCATATGTGAAATCAACAAATTAGTTGGTGACAGAAATTATTATGTGTAGCAGTCTAAGTTGAAATTGGTACTTATCAAGGAGAACTTATGGGCAATTGTAGAAGAGAAAAGAGAATCAACAATATTTCTTGCTTTGATCGGACGCAAATACAATATTGTGGCAGCTCTTTAGCATGAAAAGAACAAAGTGCATTCAGGAATTTTGATGTCCATTTGTGACAAACTTATGGATATGGTGATGCATAAAATACATTCAAGGAAATATATCAGAGTGGAGATCAATCATAGATAATGTTAATTAACTCTCAATTCTTTGTGTTATGTTTGTAGGAACAAGATGATATCAAAGAGTATGGGAGATTGGCAAGGAAATATAAGAACAAACTAGTAACATTAGTAGAAGTGCTTTAAAAAAAAATAACAATAAATCTCAACTTGAATGGCTTACCTAGAGGTTATGATATGATGATACAATCAATCAATAATTCTATTTTACTACCAAGCTTTGATAAGTGTGTTAAACAAATATTAAACAAGGCAAAGTAATTGAATATAAGAGCTTGACACTTAGAGGAGGTCAAAGAAATTAACTATATTGCAAGCCCAAATTGACACTTGGAGGAGATCAAAAAAATTAACTATATTGTAGACTCAAATAATGGATGTGGACAAACGTGAGGAAAATTATTACAAAATGAATACAATGGTAGAGGTAGAGGACATTCAAAGTTGAAAGGACTATTATTTTGCTTTGTATGCAATAAGCTTGGTCATATTACAAGAAAATGTTATCATTGGAAAAGACAGAGTATTATAGCAAATGATGTTAACTTGGTAATAGGTTCAAAATTTGAAAAATTGAAAGAATTAGATGAGCTCAAGGAATTTCTAATTGAATCCCAAAATATAAAACAATGATACATGGACAATGTATATAGTATTCATGTGATGGGAGAAAAATATTTAGTCACAAATATGACATAAATGGATAACAAAAATCTCACTACCGTATGTGGTGAATCACATGGAATTGAAAAAAAATGATTTAAAAACTGACCATGGTAAAATAAAGATCACTAATGTTTTGTACTTTCTAACTATTATCAAGAATCTATTATTAGTGGATTATCTTATAAAAGATGGAATATTTTTTTTTTCACAAAAAATTATGTATATATTTTAGATAGTACAAAAAACTTTAAAATGATTGCAATTGGATATAGAGACTCAAAAAAAAGGCTATATAAATTTGATAATATTATGTTTAGAAAAAAAAACAAAATCAATTTATTTTAGAGAATACTGAAACTAAAAAATGACATTGTCATTTTGGACATCTAAATTATGCTAGATTATATCATCTTTCAAAGGCAAATTAGGTGAATGGATTTCCTACAATTCAAAATGCAAAATAAATATGAAAAGCTTGTTTAGCAGGACAATAACATAGACAAAAATTTCTCAAGGCATCTTTTAATAGAGCAACAAAGATAAATCAACTTATTTATACTGATTTAATGAAACTTATGAAAATAACATCATTAAATGGGTCAAGATTTATTGTCATATTTGTTGATGATAGAAGTCATAAAAGTTGGTTGTATTTTCTTAAAACAAGCGGTGAAACTCTTCAAAAATTCAAGCAATTTAAGACAATGATAGATTCTGAAACTAACAATAAAATAGAGATATTAAAGACAGATAGAGTAGGAGAATTCTTATCTACAACATTTATAAAATATTGCAAAGAAAATGGAATTAAAAGACAATTGACATAAGCTAGAACTCTTGCTCAGAATGGTGTAGCAAAAAGAAGAAATAGAGCAATTATTGAGAAGGGAAGAAATTTGCAATATGAATCAAAATTACCTATATATCTTTGGTCAAAAATGGTAAATATAGAAAATTATCTTATTAACAAAGGACTTACAAGGACTAATGGAGGAGAAACACCAAAAAAAAGATGGACAAAGAAGAAATTAAAAGTTCATCATTTAGAATTATAGGAAGGTTGGCATATGTATATGTACCTAAGAAAGTGAGACCAAAAACTCAATCAAAAACTAAAAAATGTATCATGTTAAGATATGATGAAAGGAATAAAGTGTATAGATTATGCTATCGATAGAAAAAGAAAACTCTTCTCAGCAGGGATGTAATATTTGATGAATCCAAAGTTGGATTCAAATTTGTGAAAATTGATAATATGATTAAAACCAGTACAGAGTGAATTAGAATTCCTACAACAAATATTCAGAATCACGAATTATATGACAAAGTTGATCAAATTGTTGATCAAGAGCATATTGATCAAGCAGTAACTCAACATGAAGAGCAAAAGTTTGCTTTAGAACAAAATGAAAACAATACCAAAACCGGAGTACAAAATGAATGTTCTGAACCTCCACAAGAAGAAGTTTACAATGATTTCGATGATGAGAATGATCTATCAGCAATTACAGAAGGTAATATTTCAAACAATACTATTCAGAGAAAATGAAAATCTAGTCACGATATTAGAGAGATAAATCTGCAAAAATCAAAAAAAAAAAAAACAAAAACAAAAACAAACAAACAAACAAACAAACAAAACAAAACAAAACAAAAACAAATATAAGATTATAGGATTACATTTGGATAGTAGAAAAATGTGAAATATGGGAACCAATGTTTTTTTATGAAGCAATAAATTCTAAAGAGTGGAATGAAGCAATTCAACAAGAAATAATTGCTATTAAAAGAATAATACATGGGATTTAATCAATCAACTAGATGGAATCAAACCAATTAATATGAAATGGGTATTACACATTTAGATGTTAAAATTACATTTTTAATTGAAATTCTTGAAAAAGAAATCTTTATGAAAGTCCCAAATGGATAGAGAAATGAGAACACAAAAGGAAAAGTGTGGAAAATGAAGAAAGCTCTACATGCACTTAAACAAGCTCTAAGAGCTTGATATTCAAGAATAGACAGTTATTTGAAAGAACAAAATCTCAACAAAAGAAATGAAGACCATAATTTATATTTTTCTATTCAAAAAAAATATATATATATTAATTTTATATGTTGATGATTTGTTATTAATAGAAGATGATTATACAAATATTGACAAAATTCAAAAATATTCATAAAAAGAATATGAAATGAAGGATTTGGGCAATATGCACACTTATTTAGGAGCAAAGTTTGTATTTATTAAATAAGGAATTTGGATGCATTAGACACAAAATATTGTGAAATTATTGAAAAAAATTGGAATGGAAAATTCAAAATCTGTATTTATACCTATAAACACATGAATAAAACTTGAAAAAGACATGATGTCTCTACTATGTGATGCTATTTACTTTGAATACTTGATTGGGAGTTTAATTCATCTACAAATAACCAGATTTGATATAGTATTTGCAATATACTATTGCTTCAGATACATGAATCAATTGTAGGAAGCACCTCTTATGGTAGCCTAAAATATTCTAAAATATCTTAAAGGAACAATAAATCATGAAATTTTGTTTTGAGTTGATGATGAAGGATAAGTACAAACTTATGTTGATGCAGATCTTGCTTGAGATACAGATACTAAAAAATCAATAATAGGGTTGTTATATTCATTTGGATCATCACCTATTCATAGGAATAGTAACTTACAACAACTATTGTACTATCAACAACCGAAATAGAATATAAAGCTTTGTTCGAAGATACGAGAGAAATATGTTACTTTTGAAGACTACTCACAGAATTACAAATACAAGAAGATGAACCAATGAAATTTTTTAGTAATAACATGAGTTGTATAAAACTAGCACTCAAGAACAAAACATATAGAGTTGTGGCATCATTACATAAGAAAGAAAATACACAAGCAAAGTATTGAAGTTGAATATATTCTAAGTAAAAGTCAACAGGTTGATATCTCAACAAACCACTCAGTGGGTTTACTCATCGGCATAATAAACAAATGGAGGGGCTACTCCAGATTTCCTACAAATCAGAAGAGTCAAGATAATATTGCACTTTTGGTAAAGATTTAAAACTTTTGAATTCAGTACAAGGGAAATGAAGTATTTTAGCTTGACATTCTGACTAGGAACTGTACACACCTAGATGCCAAGCTTATCTTATAACATAAAATTTAATCAAACCCAACATACAACTAGCAGAACTGGAAACCATAACGTGTCTTGGTTTACAAAATATTGACAACATAATCTAACAAAGAATATGTGCAACAAAATGGAAAAATCTTGATGCTAACGTGAAACTCAACCACGCAATGAGAAAACAAAGTTGAACCTGCAAAACATCACAAATGATTTGTAAAAATTGTACAGAATAAAACAGGAAATATTCAGAAAGAGAATACCAAATTTATCGAAACAATTATTGAAAATGAATCAGAGTATCATTAGAAACAATCGACATTTCGAAAAGAGGGAAAACTACGGTTGAGGGAGAGTGTTGAAAGATATAGAAGCAACCCTAGTTTAGTTCAGATTGCTCTAGTCTACAATGAGTTAGGACATTGTCGAAAGCAGAAAAGACAGTCAATATAGCATGTACTGTCGCGATATATATGAGATAAAAATAGGAATTATTGTATGTGTAAAACTAAATTTGATGTATAAATATAGTTCATGAAGAAAATAATGACACTTCTTTGATAGAAAATATTCTACATGTCTATTCTGCTGTACGTTGTTGAACTTCCACATTGCGACATTCTTGCAATCCTGCATACTAACATTTTGAAGCGCCCTCTTTTGCTTCATTTTTGGCACGTGAACATTCTCAATAGGCGAGATTGGTTGATCGAGTTGTTCCCTTGCTCCTGTTCTATTTGTTTGCATACTGGTTGAGCTTGAGCTTAAGACCTTGCCAATCTTGGTAATCAAGTTTGTGCAAGTGTAGCAAGAATAGGCGAAGCTGAAGACACCTCCATTGTAACAAGTAAAGCCCACACCAAAATCCAACGAGAAATGCTCAGCCGTTGAGATGAAATGTTACAAAATTGCTGAACTTGCTTTGAATCCGTAATCACACATTCTTTATATTCTGACCCAAGCTGGGAGTAGCCCCCAGACATCCAATTTAGGAGTTCATATTTTGGGGTTTTTCTCTTAACCCTTAGTAGAGTGTATGAGACTTTCTAGGAAGTGAAACCATTTAAGGAGTGTAGAAAATAATCGAGGATTTAAAGTGGAAGAAGACTTTGATTAAGGCAATACCAAAAAAATTAGAATATCTTATGCGTTGGTAAGTGTATGATACACATGGGAGCAATTCCAAAGTCTCACAAATATCATATGATTTTTTTTGCTTTTCATCACAAACAACCAATACAAGTTCCAGTAGAGCTTATGTTCGAAGCTCCTCATTTAGCTCAACTCGAGCTATATTATGCATGGAAAACTAAACATGATAAAACAAAGAAACATCCAAGAAAGCACAGCCATGATTCAAAAATGGCTGCTCAATGACTAGGGATACAAAATGTTGCAGTAGGCCACCTGCAGAACCAGGGGATTTATTAATATTATCTGACTGCATTGTATCAGAACATGTACAGCTCAAACCAAAATATATTCAAGGTTACTAAGCTGGTTTTCTTTTATTGTTTTAAAAATTCCATCTTTGAACTCTGCTTTCCAATATCCTCTTTTCTCTTATCCTGAATCTATACTGAATGCCCCTCATCCCATTACATTTCAAGTTCCTCATCTTCCCCTAGGTTGCTATTCCCCCAAAAACTCCCCATTCCCCTGACAAATTCTAAAAACCCGTCAGGGGGTGGGGACAAGGTACGATATGTGGCCAAAACAGGCCCGTCGTGGAGGTCACTTAGAAGCACACAAATGCAGGTAACAAAACAATACGAAGGTGGAGTGCACCCGAACTGATGAGAATTTGCCCAACTCATGTGAGGAGCCATTTCACCCACCACATAACAGCGTATGGTTACTGTTGAGGGCCAAAGCCAAGGGAGTGACTACACATAGCCATAACGCACAAATGGCGTTCCCTAAGATCATACAGACTGCCCATCCCCAGACCCAACGAACCAGAAGAAGCCCAATGGAGTTACTTACTCTCACCTCTTCAACCACCCACCCCAAAACTAAACTGGCAATCGTAGTTAATAACCGACTACCGTGGTTGCTTTTGTACAAAAATCATATTCACTGGTTAGAGGTATTACGCATTAAAGGCGCACTCATCAACAAAACATTCCTCCCTTGCGGGGACAATCCGTGGCATACGAATGTTCCCAGCAAGTGCCCCCTCCTTCGCAAATGCACAGTACTTCTGCTCGTTCCTCCGAACCATGAACAAGACGACAGAATCCCTACTTCGTTAGAATGTCTCTACCTCCCGACATGCTTCAAAAATAAAAACCACCTCCGTGCCCCTAACCGACCGAACCCTGACCAGCTCCCAGAGACTGCGCTCCTACACAACTCCACAGTCATTCTCACGTTGATGCATCCAACAGAGCCCTCTGGCAAGCACAGCTCCTGACTACCAGCACACGATGGACACAGGGTAAAACCTAGAAATCTCAAAGAATCCAATTGATCTACGTTAAGCATCAAAATTTCGCGATATCAACTGATATCAAGATACTCTATTGTGTAGTCTGCATTTGCGACACTGTCCTGTCCACGAGCAGGCAGGGCATGCATAGCCCTGAGATGCTCCACCACCCCTAACAACGGCGTCAACTTTCTACCGATTGCCACCACGGACTGAACCGAACCCTGTATAGCTCTCAACTCCGGTAGAAACTTCGGCGACAGTACGCATTTTGTATACTGTCCGTCTAACACCATGCTCACCCATTGAAGCACCTGCTGCGACGACGGAACTCTGTAAATTGAATCCATAGACTCGCCCCTCGGCAATGGATTGCTGCACAGCCGACCGGAATATCGATCCAGCCATTTGCGCACGTACTGCAGAAGCTGCACCGCCTCCGACGTGTCCAGCTCCGCCACGATTGCTGCTAAAACCGCCTCGTCTTGCCCGGAGGCTACCAATGCGTGAAGACAGGTTTCCCACCCTTCGAAACCATCCACTGCCACTGCCATTGCGACGGCATAAGCTACGGCTACATTTTTCCTGCTCACCAATTTCTCGTATTTTCGTTTCTCACGCTCACTCGCTGCCGCTGCTCCTGAAGCACCCTCTCCCTCTGCCGGAACAATGCCCAATGCATCTCGCAAACGATACTCACTCATCCGGACATTCTCTTTTCTTCTGGCAGCGAGGTCTATGGCATCACACGCTGCTCTTCGCCACCCCTGCCGCACGACTTCGAACGACCTCCCGGACGCAGGGGTTATCTCCAGTAAAAACTTCAGTCCGATCATGAGGTCGGACGGGGTGAGGTCCAGCACATGATAAAAGCACAAGCAAAGAAAATCCGCCTTCCTGTGCTCCACTAGCTTCTGAACCAAGTCCGGATGGGACGCGCTGGTGACCAGACCCAACTCCAGCAAAACCTTCAGAGCGCCCCAGAACTGCAGCCCTAAACTGCACCTCACGATTGAAGCCAACAGCTTCCTACCAATGTGAGGCCCCACTTTCCTCAACACCCTCAAATACGAGAATTCCGCATCGGCCACCTCCATCGCCTCGTCGTCTCGCCCCGACGCTTTCGCCCCCTCCGCGTTCCCATCCGCCCTCGCAGCACTCTCCAACACAGGCCTCGTCATGGCCACGAATTCCTCCTTCGAGAAATCCCCGAGATTCCCCAATTTCTTTTTCAGCTCCGCCACAACCCGGTCCTCCTCGGCATTCGGACACCGCATTTGCCACGCCCCGCTCTCCCTCATCATCAAATCCTCGAAATAAGTGTCCGCAACACCGTGTGGCTTCTTCGCAACCCCTTTCTTCGACGGGGGCTCCGACGGCGTCGCCATCGACGGATTCAGCCTCCGCACCGCCGTGCACCACGAGCTCTCCACGTCCACCCTCGCAGCGCCATCCTCCACCTGCCCCGCGCTGCCCAGGAGCTCCAACAGCGTCAACGTCATCTCGCGAAGCCCCAAAACGACAATCACAACACCCAAACCACAGCAAACCCGTCTCGGCAAACTATGATCACGCCCTCTCCCTACTACTACTCCTCCTCCTCCTCCTCCTCCTCCGCTTCCCACACCACATCACAAGGGGACCCAATGATTCAGCTGCTCAGCCTCAGCCTCAGCCCCGCCCTCCCGCTCCCCAATTCGCTTGAGCGTGTGGGTGGGAGAGGGAGCTGGGAGGACAGGCCCGCCTGCCTGCCTGCCTGCCCATGCCATGGGAGAAACCCTAAACCCTGAACCCACCCTGCACCCACCCCCCCATTCTAATTTAGGGTTTCTCCCAAGAGCCTGCGACAACTCCCTCCCTCGCTCCCATGAACCTGCTGGGCCACCCGCGACGCTCCCACCCACCCCTCCCCCACAACAAAGTCACAAGAGGAGGAGAACATTTGTGGGTTTGGAAACATTGTAGAAAAAAAATTAGAGTGAGGACATGGTGAGAGTACTTGGCAATGGAGAAGAGGAAAAAAAGAGCACAACATTTGGAAACCTTTATTGAATGGATAGTGATTTAGATACAATTGTTTTGTTTCTAGTTCCTACTCAAAGTAAGTATATGTTTAGAGAACCATTATACTATGGACACCTTGCCTTTTCATTAGGTGGATATCTTCTTTACTACACATCAATTTGACAAAGAAATGAACTAAATAACCATCAGTTGAAATTGTATTTCAACACTAATATGTGATGTTTGTAACTTGAAATTTAGTATAATGGGCACTATCTTTATTGACACTCATAACTATATAATGGAATACAAGTTCCATAAATCAGTAAAAATAGGTTTTGTTTATATTAAACAAAGGTGACTTTATTTATGTTGAAATTCAAGTAACAAGAATACTGAGTGAGTTGTCAAACATAGTTTCAAATGATTATTATTCATTCTACTTATTCATTTAATCAATGTGTGGTAAGGAGGGAGAATTATATGTGTATGTGTTGTCTATACAAAGAAATAAAAAATAAAATTAAGAAATGGAAGATTGCCTATCTTACAGTTACTTATATTTATTAATGATATCTAGTAAATTTAGAGTCATTTTTTAAACAAAAATCCAAGTTATATTTTGGAAGAAAGTTCATTTGATTGCATGTTCTCTATTTAATCACAAGAAATAGGTCACTCCATTTCAAAGACAAGATTATGATAAAAACAAATAAACAAGTGAGACTTCTCTTATAGAAAAATGACAAAAATAGAAATAACTTGACATGTATATTAAGAAAAAAACTGGAATGGCTATTGCCAAAAGCCAAGAAAACTAAAGACCCTTGAAACTAGATTGGAAGCAAAAAAGAAGTTAAGAAGAGTGAAGAAGGCTTCACTCTTATTTCTATATATACTATCTAACTAGGGGCTATGTGACAATGTTTTATAGGACCTCCAATATGTGTTGACTTTGTAAGACACATGCCTTGACTTACAAATCAAGTTTTTCTACATATGGGCCACATAGTGTCAAGGACATGAATCTCGAAGAAAGGGAATCCTCAATATACTCTTCTATCACTGAAGAGAACTAGAAAGTCACTCAAAAGGTGATGTAATATTAACTAGAATGGCTATTGCCAAAAATAAGAAGACTAGAAAGTCTTGAAACAAGACTAAGACAAGAAAGGTGTTGACAAGAGTGAAGAAGGCTTCACTCTTGCCTCCATACATACTATCTAACTAAAAGCTACATTGCGATATCCTATAGGACCTCCAACATGTGCTAACTTTGCTAGCGACATGTCATATCTTGCAAGGTAAGTTATCTATGTATGCGCCACATAGTTGGCTTGTTCCACAAGCTACTAATACATGGTTAGTTTTTTGGCCAAGTTTCTAACCTACAAACACATCTAAAGTCAAAACCATATCTATAAAGCTTCTAGGAAGTTTCTTTAGAAGACTTTATAAAATTATTCTTTTTTACCTAATTCTACTTAATCATATAAGTAACTATTGAGGTAAATATATATGTCCGTGACATTATCCCCCGCTCTAGGGACGAGTTCCACGAGGAGCGGTCTTCATATGTTGAGGTAGTCCAAGATGCGGCAAATTATATTTGCTACATACTCCAATCTTTGCTCTCTTCGAAGATGGTTGATAGGTCCTCTCAACCATCTATAGTATCCCATACCAAGGTGAGAAGACCACCCTACTATTTGGTCATTGTTAAGGCCTTCATAACTTCTTTCAAATAAAATATTTGGAACATCGTCAGGAGTAGTTCCTACCTCAAATAAATTCATTAAATATCAGGATTCTCTTCCAAGGTCGTGATACCAAACACGTTGTATCTCGCCATCTATTCAAAGAAGGACATGTCATTCTTAAGGATCTTTATCTCAATTCCGTCGTCTTGAAGGTTGTAACAATCGCAATGTCTCATATGGTAAGTCTGCAAATGAAAGCTCTTGAATTGAATCTGCTGATTGTTTTTTGCTCCATCTCATCACAAATACACAGAAGCTACAATAAAAGATAGAAGGTACAATGTTATTTTCCTTTGATCTTGTTTCTTTTATAGCAAAGGTTTGTTATTCTTCATCTTGGTTTTAATGGATGTTGTTGATGAAAGATTTCAACTTTTTTTGCTACATTTGCAAGATTCTTTGATGGCTCCCATGTGTGTTCACTAATATTGTGTCCACGCCAATGAACAAGATATTCCAACCTATTTCAGCGCTACCTTGAGTCTAAGACTTCTTCCACCTCAAACTCTTGGTTATTATCTACTTCTATAGGAGGAGGTGGCATTTGTCTTCTTCCCAAAATATTCACTGTCTTGTATAGCTCCAGAAGAGACACGTGAAATATAGGGTGGATCTTCATAGACTCTGGTAGATATAATCGATAGGCAACAGAATTGATTTATTCACAAATAAGAAAAGGTCTGAGCCTTCAATAATCTAATTTATCACAAGAACAAGTAGTCTTGATATTACGACAAAGTAACCATACCTTATCGCCCATATTATATTGTGGTTGCTTCTTGCGATAGATATTTGTATTGGTCTTTTGTTGTTCTTGAGCTTCCTTTAATTGTATCTTCATTGTTGTATGTAGCTCTGACAAGCGATTTCCTAAATCTTCCATCGTATGATTATCAACTTTTGAAAAATTAAAAGTATCAAGACGTGGATGATAATCATAATTAGCAAAGAAAGGTATTTTTTGAGTAGAAGAATGTACCAAATTATTATATGCAAACTCTGCCAATGGTAAAAGAATTGTTCAATCATCTTGATGATAGTTGATGGTACATCTCAAATACTACTCCAAAACTTGATTTATCCATTCTGTTTGTCCACCACTTTGAGGATGAAAAGCTAAAGAAAGCTTTATATCCAACTTTAGAATCTTGAATAGGGTTTTTCAAAATCTTGATACAAATTGAGTCCCTCTATCCGATATAATATCCTTTGGCAATCCATGATAGGGATAGATATTGTTAATGAAAAGCTTAGTTGTTTCTTCACTTGTGATAGATTTTGTACATGGTACAAAATATGCCATCTTGGTAAAACGATCTACTATCACGAATATAGAATCATAAGAACCTGAGATTGGAAGATTCGTGATGAAATCCATAGAAACAAAAGACCATGATTGTTCTGGAATAGGTAACAGCTGAAGAAGTCCATAAGATTGATGATGAGGAATTTTTGATCTTGAGCAAACATCACAAGATTGTACAAAATCTTTGATTCCCTTCTACATTTGCAGTGTCGTAATACGTGAAGTCTTACTTGAAAATGCTCCAAGTACCTGGTTGTAGAAAGAAGAATAGAAATTGTAATAACAAAATCTTAATTCTTATAATATACTAAAAATCCTCTAATTAGACCATAATAATGCTAATCAAGCTTAATCAAATTCAAAAAAACCTCAAAGAAATTTCAAACAAAGAATAAGAATTCTTAAAGAAATATTAAAAGGATCACAAATATCACTCAAATACATCTCAATTCAACCTTAATTTAATTCTAGTTAAAATCCTATTGAACTTCATTCAAAATTTAGGCCAAAACTAATTAAATCTTAAATCCTAATAAAATCCTAAACCCTAAATAAAACCCTAACCAAATCCTAAACCAAATCTTAGTAATTCCTACAATAGATTTGAACCTCAATAACTAATGAATAAACTATTGATCTTCATTCAAATTTTGCATACTTCTTAAAAAATAAGTTAAAAACAAGCACAAAAAATTTGAAAAGGATCGAAGTTACCAAATTGTCGATTACCTCAAAAATGTGCTCAGGTATTGGCCGGCCTCTTTCTCCAATCTTGATGCCAATCTTCCATAGCCAATATCTCTCCTTTACACTATTCAATTGATCTAAAAATTCTCATACACATAGAAAAACAAGTCTAATATCCTTTCATATAAGTTTTACTCCAATCCAAGTAGTAGATTGCAAGAAATCTTAAAAACCCTTATTTGACCTAAAATTCTACTTTTTGAGACCTTGACCCACTTAAACCTCAATATTCCTCAATTCAACTATTAGATCGAGCTCAAATTCACAACACATATTAAACACAACTATAACCATGAACCTACAAATTTTCATTTTTAGATGTATTACAAAACTCTTGAAATCACCCAAAACATAAACCCTGTTTTATTTCATAAAACCTAAGTTATCCAAAACAATCTTTGACTTTGCAAAGCTATTACAAAGTCATAACAACTTTAAATCACCCAAAATAAATGCTCATACAAAGTTTATTCAGTTTGCTATCAAACCTCACTCTCCGATCTCCAAAAGAACCCCGAAATCGTCATCGAGACTCAGTTTTGTGCCATAGGGTCTGATTTCGACCTTGGTTCATAACCGGCCCTCTCCGGATACCAATATCTAGTTTTTCTAAGTAATTTTTTCTAGAATTTACTCTTAACTTTCTTATAAAGATGCTTATGTTATTTATTTTTCCAATCTACTTTGATTTGCCTTACTTATGGTACTACAAAGTAAGTAGAAGTCACCTATCTAAAAGGCAGCATTGGTACTTTTTAATTTTTCTACCCCTTTGACTATTAACTATATTTCTAAGATAATTTGTTCTAATACTTTGAACTAAGATCTCCTAAATTATAATAATATCCATACTCTTTGACCTATTAGTCGTGTTACATCACGACAATAAGGAATACTGGATGGATTTTCATTGACTCTGATAGGTGTAAACGATATGTAACTAGATTGATTTGTATAGAAATAGAAAATGGTCCAAGCCTTTGATAGTCCAACTTGTCACAAGGATGAGTGGTCTTGATATTGCAACAAAGTAACCATACATTATCATCCATGTGGAATAGTGGTTGTTTCTTTTGATAGACATCCACATTGACTTTTTGTTATTTTTGAGCTTATTTTAACTGCGCCTTCATCGTTGCATGTAGCTCTGACAAATGAATTGCCAAATCTTTTGCAGCAGGATTATCAACTTTTAAAAAGTCAAAAGTATCAAATCAAGGATGATAACCATAATTGGCAAAGAAAGGTGTTTGTTTTGTAGAAGAATGTACCTTGTTATTGTAAGCAAACTCTACCAATAGCAAAAGAGTTGTCCAATCATCTAGTTGATAATTAATGGTACATCTTAAATATTGCTCCAAAACTTAATTAATACATTTCATTTTTCCATCAATTTAAAAATAGAATATCAAAAATAATTTTATATCCATTTTTAGAATCTTGAAAAGAGTTCACCAAAATCTTCATACAAATTGAATTCTCTTATCTGATATAATATCCTTGGGTAATCCATGATAGCGATAGATGTTGTCAAGAAAGAGCTTAGCTATTTCTTCACCTAAGATAGATTTTGTACATGGTACAAAATATGCCATCTTGGTAAAACGATCTACTATCACGAATATAGAGTCATAAGAACTTGAGATTAGAAGATCCGTGATGAAATCCATAGAAACAGAAGACCATGGTTGTTCTAGAATGGATAATGGCTGAAAAAGTCCGTAAGGTCAATGACGAGGAGTTTTTAATCTTAAGCAAATATCACAAGATTGTACAATATCTTTGACGGCTTTTCACATTTGGGGCCACCAAAAGTCCTTGGATATTAGTTCCAAAGTTTTATTGTACCCTAAATATTCTGGTGCTAAAAAGTCATGACAAGCTTGAAGAAAACGTAATTGAGCTTCACCTTACATCTCTTACTATTTTTGAGATCTTTCAATCCATAATAATTTGAACTTTCTTAGGATCCATCATAAGTCCATCATTTGAAATGATGTATCTTAAGAAGTCAACTTGAGTAGTGTGAAATATACACTTTTCTATCTTGGCATAGAATCTCGCATCTCTTAGTTTTTGTAATATATGACAAACATGAAGTTCATGTCCTTCTATATTCTTAGAATAGATTAAGATGTCGTCTAGGTAACAGATAATAAAATCATCTAAAAACTCCCAAAAGACATCATTCATTAGATATTAGAATGTTGTTGGTACATTTGTAAGTCCAAAAGGTATGACATTATATTCGAAATGTCCATACCTTATTTGAAACGCAGACTTCCATTCATCTCCTTTTTTGATATGTACCAGATTGTATGCTCTTTGTAGATCTATTTTTGTAGAAATCTCAATGGCAGATAGTAGAAATCTCAATGGCAGATTGTAGAAATCTCAATGGCAGATAGCGTGAGGAGCGACCGACGAAGTTCCTCTATTCCTGAGACGACTTGTTGTGTGGGATTATTGGGTGGAAGAGGGGAGGGAGTGAACACCAAAGTGAGCCCGGATGTTGTAACTACTGCTTCGAGTTGATTCTGCATTATGGTGATGTTTGGCAGATGTCGACCGAATCCGTCTGTGGTGGACATTTGAATGTTAGAGCTATCTACGCCCATGCATTGCAGCTCTCTCGAAACTTCAAGTTTAGCTGGCCGATTGATGCTTGACATGTTTCACAGTGCAGAGGAGAATGTGATGCACGATTCAGGGACTGAGGACTCACCACAAGTTGGTTTCTTTGTAAATGCGATTTATCGTCCAGAAGGTCTTGCGGACTTCCAGATCCAGCTGAACGAAGCTTTTGGAGAAGAGAGCTGCTCCCCGTTTGATGAACTCGTCCTTCACCCTCTGCCTAGCAGATAAATGTAGATATTATTCTTCTTGCACGGTCAAGAGGATATCAAAGTGACCAAATGCAGCGTTGCGTGTATGGCCCATGTCCCAAAGTGACCAAATCATTGTTGAACTTCCAGGGGGCGTGATGAATATGTCGAAGGTTGGCAATTCCTCAACGGTCATAGATCCCCACAAATCCTGGATTAGTCCTAATCGTCTTGTTTTGCACAAGAATGCTCAAAGAATGAGTGCGTATCCGACGTCTCCACCAAATGCTTGGACATGCTTTAATCTTGTTCTTTGCCTAAACGCGACGAATGAAGCTAGGGATGTGGGTCCCGCTAGATGCAATCACTTAGACAGCCGTGGCTGCACAATACCGAATGCATACGGTCACGGAACAACCGAAGAGAGACGCAGGATGGCCGCGAATGGAGGCCGTTGAGATGAATGAATAGTACCAAAAAATGCCCGTGACCTCAACAAGGGTGCCGTGAAGCTGCTGCCTTGTGAGTATCCTAGACATGAATTTGGGCCACGCTAGAGAGAACCTCAGCAAGCGAGCGATGTGTGCATCATCGTCTTCGCTTTTGTCTTCTTCGTTAACTTCGTCTTTTTTTTCTTCGTCGTCTTCGTCGTCGACACTATGGAATTGAGTGAAACAGTTTCAATGACATGATCTAACATCTAAAAATTCTCCAATTGTGTGCTTGTCGGGATTCGGTCTGCTAACATCCACGATGACTGTGGTAGGCGTCACAATAGCCGGACTTTTTCCTGATTTGGCATGGTTTGGTAATCAACTAGGTAGTGATGAGAACTTACTTACTTATTGGATCTTTATGACTTTCAAAGGAAGTGGTGGTGCCTTCTTTGGAGGAGGTATAAAATGAGGAGGAGGTATGGAATAGAAAGAAAAAAAGAATCTATTTTATTGTATTGTAAGTGTAAATATAGGGTATTGTTAAAGCCACACCCCCCTTCCCAAATCATGATTCATTTTACACTTGTCCCTTGTCTGTGACCCTATTCTCAACCTCCATCTCCACCCCTTCTAAGTTATAACATTTTAAGTAACAACATGTATAAATAATACATGAAACAATTTTGAATTATTATTTTGGATCTAATTTGACATAAAATATATTGTTTATAATAACGACATTTTTGGGATTATTTCTATTTATATTTAAATAATTATTTTTAATTATATTTTGATTGGTTAATTTAAATATTTTTTGAATTTCAAATTTTATACATACACCATGAAATTCATTACTATGCAAAACTCATACATCTAAAGTGTTATCTTAAAAATCAATTCAAATAAATTAAAAAGATATATTTAAAATATTTAATATTTAATATTGAATAAATATTCAAGATTTTTTTTAAAGAATGAATGAACATTGTATTTTTAGCCCAAATTTTATAAATATAAATATAAATATTGTAAGGAAATAATTATATTTTTAAATATTTGAGTATATTTTTGAATATAAATTTAAATATTTAAATATTTAAATATATCTAATACTATTTTATATATTATCAAAAATATAAATATTATTAAATACTATTTAAAATTTTAATCACTATATTTGAAATTCAATTATAATTTTATATTAATTAAATATTAATAAAAATAAAAAAATAAAAAATTGTGATTATGATTCTCATTAAATTTGGCTTTTTGCAACTCAACTTATTTTAGTTCTAAAACCATAAATCAATATACATATTTTATTAATTAATATTATTTAAAAAATTATTAAATCAAAATATTCCTAAATTTCTAATTTCTAATTTAATTTTTTTAAAAATATTTTTAAATATATATAATAGCTAATATTTTTTAATAAAAATCCTTAGAATAATTAGATTTTTTAAAATACTTGTTAATCACAAAATTTAATAATTTTGAATCTAAATTAAGACTTTATTTAATTTTGATGGGCTTTTACTCACCTACAAAACCTTTATACTAATATTTAAATAATAAGATTAAATTGCTACAAACGATTATAAATATTTTAATACTAAATTTAAAAAATTTAAACCTAATTATTAGATTTTTTTTACTTCATATTTAAATTTAAGCATATTTAAAAATAAATAATTAAATTCTAATATATATATATAATATATATATATAATATATATATATAATTCTAATATATATATATAAAGAAGTGAATGAGGTAGAAGTAAGGTGGAGACGAGGTAGAGACATGATAAGGTAGAGATGGAAGTGGATGGAAATGAGATAGGGTAAAAACAAGGTAAGGACAAAATAAGGTGGAGATAAGATGGAGTAGGGTTAGAATGGGGTGGAGATGGGACATAGTAAGGTTGAAACATAATCAAGGGCAGACAAGATGGAGTGAAGACATGATGGGGTAGAGTTGGGATGAGACTAAGAAGTGATAGAGTGAAGTAGAGATGAGGTAGAGATGTGATGTAGTAGATGTAGGATAAGATGGACATGCGATGTAGTGAAGATAGAATAGATGACTTTTATAGAAGTACAGAGACAAGTGGATTCTAGACTTCTGTCATTCCTATAATGAAAAAAAAAAAAAATTACCTCAAGAAGTATTATTAAGAACTGCTATAATAAAATATAGTGCAATAAGTTGGAAAGATCCTATAAAAGTTCTTTTAGTTTATGCATATGTTATTGAGAGCCAACATGAAGCTTTGATAGAAGAAAAGAAACGAAGAAATTTTGATGATACAAGAAAAGAAAATTCTTCTAAGAGACAAGATTCATGAAGCAATTCTACAAGAATTATCTACAAAGGATATTTCAACAATATTAGAAGAAAAAATAAAAGAAACAAAGGATAAAGATAAATTAATAGCTTATAAACTACTCTTTGATATTGAAGCAATAATAGATTTAAAAGAGGTATTAGAAGTACATGTGCTAAATATCAAGATGGAGTTCACATTGAAAGTGATTTTAAGAATTCTAAAGAAGAATTTTCATGATGTTATTATTGAAAATATTAAAAGAAAGAGATAATTAATGAGTGAAGTTGAAATGAGTTATACTATTGATGTAAAGATATACAAGAATGAAGAAAAGATTGATAATTGTTATTAGCAATTACCAAGTAAAAAAATGGTTATGATGAATAAGTACATTTTGAGGATTATAATAAGAAGCTTCAAGCCATTATACTTAAAAGCATTGGATAAGAACAACCATAGAAGTATTAGTGAATGTAGAAGATATAGAAGAATTACTTGTTGTTTTAATTGACTATGGTTTTGAAATAAAACTTATGTTTAAGGATCTTTATAAGAAGCGAAAGTAGCCAATTGTTATAGAGCATGGATAGGGAATATAAGGAGCTAATAATATATGAGGTGAATTATATAGAGCTTGCTTATATGTTAAGATTTGGATTGGAGATGTTGCAATAGAACAACATTTCTATGTCCAAGATATAACATCTTATATAATGATTTTAGAACAACCATATATTATGAAAACATAAATGGAAAGAGAAGTGCTTGATGATGGTTCATTCTATGCATAAATGTGTAGTGAAGATAGAAGGAAAAAAGTACAATTTATAATTGTACCTTCTAATTATGAACAAAATCAAGATAGGTTTAGATAGAAGCCATTTTTAGGAGTTGTTGAAGAATTTAAGGATTTTTAGAAGTACTACTATAAAACAAGATTATGGTCGTATATAAAAAGAAGTATTCTCACAAGATATGGATGTCTTTGATGCAAATTTTATTAGAATTTTTAAAAATGGAAGTATTATGTACAACAAACTTAAGGATTTAAGAAGAAAAGAAAAAAAAAGAATATATGATATTAAAAAAGAATTGTGTAGATTAAGAGCAGTAGAAGATGATGAGAGAATTTTAGATGTTTATGAAGAAAATGGATTAGAAGATTCTTTGGGATTAATTGTATCTATTAGATTAAGAGGTAATGATAAATTTATAGAGATTCATTTAAAAGAGGTTTATTCTATACTTGAGTATTTTCAAGGACCAAAAGTTATTACAGAGACCAAAAAAAAGAACTAAGATGGCACAAGTGATAGGAAATATGGAAGAGCAACAAAAATTATTCAAAGGATTTCATAATAATTTATGGGCATGACATAGGGAAATTTGAGCTTTTCTTTTTAAACTTAAAGAACAATATTGATAAAAAAAAATGTATTGAGATGTGCTTTATTTGTAGAATCATATAAAACTTATCAAACATATTTTAATATATGACATCAAAATATTTTATATCAAGCATATCCTTTAGTTATTTATTTTTTATGGATTTTTTATTTGATTACTATGATAAGTGAATTATAGTAAATGAGATATTTGGTCTTTACTTGTGAAGATTTACCAAATCAAATAAAATATAGAGCATTGAGAACAAACTTTTAAAAAAAGATTTGTAGATTTTTGCTTGAAGATGTTATTTATCCTTAAGAAATATGTAAGAAAAATCAATGCAGATTATAGAGAATTAAATCCACAAGAAGTTCTTGAATTCTTTAAAAGATGTGGAATTCAGTTATTATTGATTATTACTTATAATTTTGAAAGAAATATAAAAAATAAATGTGATCATCTACCAATAATAAATGCATTAATTAAAGCTTATAATGAAAAGGTTAGAGAATGGCATCAACTTTTGCTATTTGTATTATAGGCTAATAAAAAAAGTCATGGTTTAGTAACAAGATATATACTTACTTGGAGTATGCTACCATGGAAAGATGAATTAACAAGAGAGGAACTTTTAGCTATTAGAATTCAACAACTTGAGCAAAGATCAAAAGATGTATAAATAGCATTAGAAAGATTAAGAAGGACAAGGTTACAAAGTAAGGTATAGTTTGATAAGCAACAATATTTGAGACCTAAGACAATTGAAAAAAGTGATTGGATTTTGGTCTATGATAATAACTTATACAATCAACATAGTACTTTAAAGAAGTTTTTAAATGATAGTTTGGACCATATGTGGTAATAAATATTTATGATAATGTAACTTACTCATTATAAGAGCTAGATGGAACAAGATTAATAATACCAATTGTAAGAAAGTAAGTAAAGGTATTGAAATTAAGACAAATTGAAAAAAATATAAAAGATCTTATTGAAGATATAAATCTTTCAAAACAACAAGATGATTTTGACTGAGATAGTAAAAATGATAAAGAAAAATTGGATAAAGTCACAAAGAACATAATATAAATTAAATAAGATTTGAATTATTTAGTGCATTTCATAGGATGCATATTTTTAGAAGAGATAGATGTCATGTGATAATACGACTATATGGTGAAAAATAAAAATATAGATGTTATTATAAAAGAACCTAATAAAAATATGTTATAAAAAATAATGATAAATTATAAAAAGATGGTAAATTTTTTAGTCTTAATAGTATTTTTTATAGAAAGAACTTCTATTTGCTTTGTAGAGGCATAAATAAGCTAAATCAAAGTAAATAAAATAAGAATTTAATATAGGCATATTTAAGAAAGAATTTACAATAGGTTAAAGTAAAACTTATACGAAATTATTAAAATTTTATACTTAGAAAAGATTAATTTTTAACTTGGAATAAAATCAAATTTTAAGGTATAAGATTGCACATCTACAATGATTACAAGATTCTTTGACAAATCAAAAAGTGAGATTTGAAAGAAGACTTTATAGGATTTTTTAGAGAATTATTTTTGAGTGATTTGAGTTGTAATGACTTTGTAAGAACTTTGCAAAGTTAGGATTATTTTAAATATCTCTAGATTTGTGAAATAAAATAGGATTTATAATTTGAATAATTTTGTGAATTTTTTAGTAAATCTATAAGTAAAATTTTGTACAATTGTGTATATAATTGTGCTAAATATAAATTATTAATTTAAACTTAATTAAATATTTGAATTGGAAGTTATTGAAGTTAAAGTAGATTAAGATCTCAAAAATTGGATCTTTAGGTCTAGTAAGGTTCTCTAAAATTTGTAATAATATGCCAATTGAATTGATAAAATTAATATTAGAATTAATAATTGAATTTACTTTCAATATTTATGTAAAATTTGAGAGTAAGTTAATAATTCAATAAGGAATTATTTCTATTAGAAGATCAATATTAAGATCAAAAATAGAAGCTGGCAAACACCTAGGTAGATTATAACATATTTCTTTCATTTTATAATTTTAATTTTCTTCAAATTTATTGTATTTGTTGTTAACTAAGAAATTGTAAGGTTTGTAAAATTTTAAGCAAGATCAATAATTTAGTCAATAGATACTAAGGTTCTAAAGCTACCCTAGAATTAGTTTGAATTAATTAAGTTTTAATTAAGATTTTTTTAAGAATTAATTAAGATTTGGTTTAGGATTTAGGATCTAATCAAGATTGATTTAGGATTTAAAGTTTCTTTAGAATTTCTTTAGGATTTTTTAAAAATTTCTTTAATATTATTGTGGATTTTTAAAGATTTCTTTAGAATTTCTTTAGAATTTTTTTAAGATTTGATTTTTATTTCTTTTGGATTTTTTCAAGTTTTTTATTTTTTTATTTTTTTAGTTTTTTTATGTTTCTTTAGTATTTCTTTATTATTTTTTTATAATTTCTTTAGAAATTCTTTAGGATTTTTTTTTTGTTTTTTTATATTCTATTTAAAAATTTAATTAAGCTTGATCAATATTTGATTATTTTTATTAAGCTTTAATTGAAATTTATATATGATTCTATTAGAGTTGTTAGGATTTGTTATTGAAATATTCTTTTATCTTCCATAATCAAATGACCAATCCATTCTCAAATAAAACTTTATATAATACAAAAATGGATCTCATATGGTGTTAGTGTTCTCTTTGTATTATTGCATAGTAAATAATTGCAATTAAAAGAAGAGTGCATCACTACTTCAATAGCAATGCTTGTTGATAGAATTTGAGTTTTTTTCTTGATTAGTTCTTGCCGATTCTTCCATCTCTACTAATAGCTAGGTTTTAATACAGTAAGATATTTAGAATCTGGGCAAGCATAACATCAATTGCAAAATAGGATCATATACATGTTAGAAGATATAATTTTTTATAATATAAATATATTATATATTGCACTAATAATACAACTATAGGGCAATTGAAAACAACATCTTTTTTAGTAGATCTAGGTTCAAGTAGTGCATTGATATGAATTATGTTAATTGCATAGTCTCTTGTATATTTAAGTAAAGCAAAATTGCCACATATCATAGTAGAGTCTTATGACATATTTCATAATCTACAATTCATATTGCAATAAGTCGGTAATAGAACCACTAGCTCTAAATATCATCCATTTATGCACATGCATTAGAATCCTATTTTTTCTTATAATCTCATCACTAAAGAAATTAAGTCCATTATACAAGGCTTTGAAAAATCTTTTAGCATCTAAACTCTTTCAATCAATTTGATCTATTGATCACTTTTAGCACTCTCAAATTATAATTGTCTATAATATGTAAAAATTAACTAAAATATATATAACATATTTATAAATATTGATGTACATTAGAATGGTTAATAGGTTAATTTAAAGAAAGTTGATGTAAGAAAATTTATTTTGAGGTTTATGTGTGTTGATTATAATATTTAAATTATATAGGATTCAAATATTTAGAATTAAGTTTAAGGTAAAGATTGGAGTTCAAAGATGAAGATCCAAACTCCTAAGAAACTTATTTGGAAGAATGAAAGTAAGGTATGGATGGATGAAGGCAAAAGATAAAGATCTTCATCCTTATTCATTAAAGGCCATACCTAATAGACATTTAATAGGTTGTTTGCAACCATAACAAGGATTTTGGTGACTTCAAAAGGATCACTTGAAGATTAAAAGTAACGATTTTAAGTTTTAGAATTTGAACTATAATTTGTGTATAAATTTTGGAGGATTTGGAATTAAGGTAATGAAGTTATAGCCGTTTGAAGTTGAAGTGTCTTTTAAAGATATATTGTTGCTCTTTTAAGGTTACAAGGAATTTTACAACATATTTTGGAAATCAAGAAGTGCAGTGATAAGGAAAATTTTAAGACCTATATCTTGTGAAAAAGAATTTTTGTATTTAGAGTTTGTATAAAGGAGTTATAAGCATTGAAGTCAACACATGTAATTCAAAAGCAATAAGTGAATTATTTTATTGATAGTAATGGTTGGAGCCATATCTTAAGTTTTTGAATAAATTTTTGGCTCAAAAATTCTAAAAATGTGTATTATTAAGTTAAAAAGATATGTATTAAAATTTTATGGTATTTGAATATTTAGTTTGTGAGATATGAAGAAAATTACATATGGATGTATGTAAGCAAGGGTTTGAAGCTATTGTTAGGATTTTGGCAATATCTCAAAATTTGTAACAAATTTGTAATTGAAATTTATTTTGATAATTTTTGAAAGTACATCAATACTTCATATAAAATTTTGATTTGTTTGAATGGTCCAATTATGAAATATGAATTGTTGAAGTTTGGAAATAATTCACCTTAAGGATATATAAGCTTTTATAATATTTTTATCACAATTTTTATGATTTTTGGTACTTAGGGTTTAAGTATTGATGTAATTGTTCTTATAGGGAAAATTTTATAAATAAACTTGGTATTTTTTTATCTTGAAACTTAGTTGAGGAATTAATGACAGCAAAAAGTCCAGCGCTTTTTTAAGGCAAATTCTTTCTACCTCAATAGTACATTCTTTCTTCTTGCTATTTAATAGCTATATTAAGCATACCTATACCAATTTTATTATTGATATACTTAACTTAAAATTATTTTTAAAATTACACACAAAGACAAGGGAACATACTTATGGCTTCAACAATGTGGATATAAAAGAAATTCTATTTTCTATTCAATCAAATATTTGATCATATTTTTTCTAGTCTAAGATTGATAAGCAATCATTATAAATAATGTAACAATAGATTGATAGTTATCTAAAATCAAATTGTATCTATTATTAGAAATAGTCAGTATCATAAGTTACTAATATAATTGTTAGTCTATCACAGACAAATACATTTATTCCAACAATTACTTAGATAATTAAGTAGAAGTAGGTAAATATAGATTAATATCATCAACTCTTCAAGAGAAGCTTTTTAGAAGCTTTATAGATGCAATTTTGATTTTAGATGTATTTATAGGATAGAAACTTGGCCAACAAGTTAACCATGTGTTGGTAGCTTGTAGAATAAGTTAACTCTATATATTAGCTTGAGAAATAAGCTAACTATGTGGTACATACTTAGATAACTTGCCTTACAAGTTGACACATGTGGCTACTAAAATCAATACGTTTTGGAGGTCCTATAGGACATTGCCACGGAGTTCCTAGTTAAGAGTATATATGGAGATAAAAGTGAAGCCTTCTTCACTCTCGTCAATGCCTTCCTAATTCTTAGTCTTATTCCAAGACTTTCTAGTTTTTTATCTTTGGCAATAGCCATTCTATTTTAATAATATATCATCTTTAAGTGACTTTTTCATTCTTTTCAAAGACACAAGAGTATATTCAAGATTTTCTTTTTTGGAGATTTAGATCCTTAACAATTTGAGAAGAATACTAACATATTATTTTTTCTTGTTTTAGAAGTGAGTAGATTACTCTACTTCTATTTTTGTCTTTTGAAGGTTGTGGACTACTTACCTTTAAATAAAAAAAATTATATTCTAATATTGATCTTTTCCTTAAAGAAAGTGGATTATTCTTCTTTGTGGAAATTTTTATTAGAGATTGTAGATTACTCTCTTCTAATTTAACTTTTTGGATTTATTTGAGTTGTCTATAGAAGAAAAGATTATGGATGCTACTTCTAGTAGAAGCTAGAATAGATTTGTAATTATTGTAGATCTTTATAAGCTTGTCAACACTCTTAGGGTGGAAATTTTATGCATCACCAATGTCAACCATGGGAGCACTACTTCTATACCTATGAAAGAAGTCTAGAGTCTACATCAAGAAGTTGTGTAGTTGAAGGCAACAAGTCGATCAACCTCACAACTAAATTTAGGAGGTCTTATATTTATAAGTTCAAGAGAGGTAAGAATTAGTATGCTCAAGAAGTTTGATGGAATAAGATCAAATTTCAAGAGTTTTTACAACAAGTTAAACTCTATTTAAGATTACACGCTTTCAAATGCGTTGATGGATTTACTCAAGATAGCTTTACACATACACTTCTATCTAGAAGTATTCTTTCTTGGTTTGCACCTTTGATGGAAAAGGATTCATAACTTCTTTAAGATTTAAATTCATTCTTAGAAGTGTTTATGGCTACATTTGGAGAAAGTGATAGAGAACAAGTAATAGAGACCAAACTCTTATTTTTACAATAAGAATCACAATGAGCTATCACATATGCTGTTGAATTCTAAAACCTTATTTACAATGTAGATTAGAATGATAAAGCACTTATCAATGAATTTTGATATGAGTTGAAGGATAGCATCAAAGATTTGTTATTAACAATATCGAAAACAAAATCTTTAGAATAATTTCTTATTCAAGCCATTGCATGCAACAATTGATTATTTGAAAGGCATCAAGAACAAAGACTTGGCTAAAGAGGAACAAGTCAAGTAATGGTGGCAACTCCCAATTTTTTTGAAACATATTCATCAAAGCTAGAATCAATGAAAATTGATACAATACGTATTAAACTTCTCACGAAGCAAGAAAAGACTTGACGTTGCCAAGAGGGTTTTTGTTTATATTGTGGAGAAGCTAAGCACATTTCTTAATATTGTCCAAAAAAGAAATGTAATTACAAAATGGAGAGCACAATTACCAAAGAAGATAATGTGTCAAAAAACGAGTTTCTTTAGCTATAATAGGAACCATTGTTGGGGTAGAGAGAGTTGACTCAAGAAAGCACTTGGCTCTTAGCTCTCACTAATTACCTAATTAAGTCTTGACATAAGAAAGACCAAGTTTATATATAATTTTTTTTTTTGAGCAATTACACGAAATACATAAGCCTCAAGTAACCAACAACACTCAAAATATGATGAAATCTTCTAAAACCTTATATATCCTTATGTGGAAATTTTTTAAAACTTTAACATCTCATATTTCCTAATCTAATTGTCCAAACAAACTCAAATTTTACTTGAGGTACTAATATATTCTTATTAACTTCTAAAACAAATTTCAATTACAAATTCGTTGTAGATCTTGAGATATATTGAAAATTCTAACAGTCGCTTTAAACCCTTGATTTTATACATCCACATGCAACTTTCTTCATATCTTACAAAATATAACATTAAATATCACAAATATCATATATATAGCTTCTTAACACAAAATTATATATTTTTCAAATAGTTTGAGCCAAAAATTTGTCCAAAAATGCAAATTATGGCTCCAACCATTATTACAAATAAAACCACTCAATTACTGTCTTTGATTTAGAAGCACTGCCTTCAACTCCTTATAACTCTATCATATAAACTCCACAAACAACAATTCTTCTATAAAAACTATAGGCCTTGAAGTTGCCGTTTCGGCCACACCTTCCAATCTTCAAAAGATATAGTACAACTCCTTGTATCCTTAAATGAGTAATGATATATCTTTAATTAACACCTTAATTTCAAATGGATATAACTTCTTCATCTTAACTCCAAATCTTCTGATTTTTATATACAAATTGTAGTCCAAATACTAAAATTTATAAACCTATCTTTTAAATCTTAAATGCCCTCTTTGAAATCACCAAATCCTTGTTAAGTTTGTGGATAGCCTCCTCAAAGTCCATTGGACATACTATACGACCAATAGGGATAAAGTTTACTATTCCTAGCCTTCATCCAACCATGCCTTGCTTTTATCTCTCTCAATTAGCGTCCTACTAGTTTAGATTTTCATCCTTAGGCTTCCACCTTCTTCCAAGGCTTCAGATTAAATATTTAGGTCCTATATTTTTTTTAATTCTAAAATCAAAACAAGTAAAAAAAAACAAAGTAAATTTTCTTATACCAACTTTTTTTAATAAAATCTATTAATAACTTCAATACACATCTAGATTTATTAACATATAATATATTTTAACTAATTTTTACATATTATAAGCATTAACAGTGTGACATCATGTGAATAGAATAATATACAATATCTAATAAAGGTCCTATTCTCTCTTCAAACCTGTCACCTTATCTATTAATAGATATTTCTTTAAGACCTAAAAATCACAAAGTCTTTGCCTTATAAGATTTAAGAGCCTCGGCCTATTTTATAGACAAAGACTTTGTTAAAAATCAAAAAATACCTCTAGTCAAGAAAACTAAATCCATACATGTAGAAGTTATAGATGGTCATTTGTTGTCTTTTGAAAATCTCATTCATGAGACTATTCCTTTAGATGTAACAATTAAAGATCATAACAATGTAGTAAGATTTAATGTAATAAGATCTTCCACCAATCTGATTATTTTAGAATTATTGTTGCTAAAAAAATATAATCTTCAAATAGATTGGATTTCTTATAATCTTAACTTTTTAAGTAGTATAATCCAAGATCGCATTAGCAAAGTAGAAGTACATAAATCTAGTATTTCCAAACTTTTACTAGTAGATGCAAGAGCTTACATGCATGTTGCAAAAGAAGGATCATCTTTTGCTATATATACTAAGCTCATTTTTTATGATGGAAAAATTTTAAGTAGTATTCTTAGCCAATATCAAGAATTCTAAGACATTTTTTAAAAGAAGAATGCAAATATTCTTCTAAAGCATCGACCTTATGATTGTTCAATTGATTTGCAAGAAAAAGCTCAATTACCATTCAGACTAATCTATAGCTTATTTTAGAATGAGTTGGCTGCATCAAAAGAATATATATTGATGAGAACTTTACAAAGAACTTCATACACCATTCTAAATCTCCAATATGGGCTCATATCTTATTTGTGAAGGAAAAAGACAGATCTCTGCAGATGTGTGTAAATTATCAAAGACTCAATAAGATCACTATCAAAAATAGGTATCTATTGCCTTTGATTTCAAGATTTCTTGACCAAATCAATGAAGTAAAGATCTATACTAAAATAGATCTACAAGGAGCATAACACTTAATTTGTATCAAAGCAGGAGATGAATGGAAGACTGCTTTTTAAATTAGGTATGAGCATTTTGAACGCAATGTCATGCCTTTTGGACTCATGAATGAATTGGCTTCTTTCCAACATCTTATGAATGGTGTTTTTTGTGAGTTTCTAGATGATTTTGTTTTTTACTATTTAGATGACATTCTAATCTATTCTAAAAATACAGAAGAACATGAACTTTATATTTGTTGCGTGTTACAGAAATTTAGAGATTTAGGATTATATGCCAAGTTGGAAAATTATGTATTCCACACTACTCAAGTTGACTTTTTAAGATACATCATTTCTAACAAAGACCTTATGATGGATCCCAAGAAGGTTCAAACTATCATAGATTGGAAGATTCCAAGAACAATACAAGATGTGTAATGCTTTTTGGGCTTTGTTAATTACTACCAAATATTCATCAAGAACTTTTCTTAAATTGTAGCTTTACTTACACGTTTGACTTGTAAAGACAAACTTAAGTGGAATAAAGAAGTAAAAGCATCATTTGATGCTTTAAAGAAGGAGTTTACTTTTGCACCAATCTTTGTGAGCTAAAATAAACTTCTACTAATTGGAAGTTTATTCTAACTCACAATAAGTGAATTAATTATGTGAATTTAAAAATAAAGCTATTATTTAAATTCTAATCCACTTATTACTTGTTCTTCTTAAAACACCAAGTTATTAATCAAATCCTCTAACATTACTCACATTTACAATGATAATTCACTCTTTAACTTCATACAAAATAATTATTTCTTCTACTTCTAATTAGATAATTTGGTTTAATTTTTTATTTTATTCTATTTTATTGTGATTATTATTATTATTATTATTATTATTATTCTTAAGTTATTTTTATTAATTTTTATTATTTTATTATTTTATCATTTTTAAAAATATATAAAATTTTATTTCTTAAATAACTAATGGTAAAATTAATTAATTAATTTATTATCCTTAATCCATAGTATTTGTAAATTTTTTAAAGATAGGATTAAAAATTAAAATTTAAAAATTAAAAATAAATTTTAAAAAATAAAAGTAAAATAAAAAGTAAAAAAATAAAGATTAAAAAAAATTTTAAAAAAGAAGAAGATTAAAAGTTAAAAATTAGACCCAATAGTAGAAGGTAAAAGTTACTGTAAAAATAAATAAATAAATAAAAGAAAAGAAAAGAAAAAATAAAGAGAGGTACAAGTGGAAGTACCTTGACAATGCCCAAGGATTCAAGGAAGCACCTCCTTTTTACTCCAAAATTTGCAAAAAATCCAAATTAACTCCAAATCTAGTGATTTTTTGTGGTGTTGAAAATTTAACTTTTAGACGCTCTTGCTCTAAAATTTTCGTGGCAATCTAGAACATGAGCTCTAAGCAATGCTTCTTCAAAGTTGGATCATTGGACCTACCATTGGAGCCGACCTCCTTCACTCAAAAATTCGTTAAAAATTCAAAATTGCTTAAAATTTAATTAAATTTGTTTTAGTGCAAGCTTAACTTAAAGGTTCTTGTACCACCAAAATTTGAAAATGATTCCATTAAGTGGCACTGAAAAATGCTTTTTCAAAGTTGGATTGTTGAAACTCCCAAGGCAGCCATCCTTTGCACTCAAAAATTCACCAAAAATTCGGTTCAACTCCAAATTGAGCAAGCCTTAGCTGGTTGAAAAGCTAACAACAAGGGCTATGTGATGAAAAACCACAGACTGATTGAGGAAAATCCGAGGCCCTTCAAACCCTTTTGACTATGGAAATGATTGGTGACCACGAATTGTAAAGGGGCGCCTTTTAAACCACAACAAGCACCACTCATGACACAAAACCAATGCTCATATGTTCCTAAAATTCAAAATGAGATCTAAGATCAAGGAAGAAGCAAAAAAATAAGATTAGGATTAGGATTAGGATTGAGACCACACTTTGGCATGGGTTTGCCCTCATCCAAAGAAAGAGAGAGAGAGGCTTGGGAAACCAAACCACTCTTATACAATTAAGTGGTGGCTTGTAGAAGGGTGGCCACATCTCCACCCTTGATCTCTAAGATTCCTAATATAGATCTATGACCTTCCTTCATCCAAGAGCTAATTTCATGACCAAGGATGATGGCTCTTGTAAGTGATAAATCTATCTTAACCATTGTGTTTAAAACAACTTTTTATGCTAAGATTGATTACTCACATGCATCAATCTATGCTCCTTTGTAACTTTTATGAAGGTTTTTATTTTTTACAAGGATTTAGGCAATATTTGTAAAATTCTTCAAAAAATGAGAATTTCATTTTTTTACTTGTACTTTGAAGGAAAGAGTACTGATCTTATTTTCTTCACTCCACATGGTGCATTTGATGCCTCCATTGCATTTGAAAGGTTTCTATAAAATAGAAGAATCAATTTGCCACTTGGATTTGTTGAATTTGGAAAAAATCTTCAAACCCATCATAATTAAATCTCACTAGATTTTTTATTTTATTTTATTTTATTTTATTTTATTTGATACTAAGATTACTTCCTTCATAATTTCTCTATTACTAGCTAACTAGAAAAATATAATCTTTATATTTTTTTCTTGCTAAACTCTATTCTAGATTACATGTCTGCTAATGGTAATCTATTTTCTATTTTTTCCTAAAATTCTAACATTAATTCATAAAATTTATATTTTAAGTACAATAAGTACATTTTTTATACTAAATATCAAATTCAATCAATTCAATGGCTCACAATCTTACATTGTGTCAACTTCTCCTAAGCATTTTTTGTGGAAACAAATGCATTAGACTTTGCTATGAATGTCATGTTGTCACAAATGGGAATAGATGACAAATTCCACATAATAGCTTTCCATTCCAAGAAATTTTCAACAACGAAGATTAATTATGAGATCCATGACAAAGAGCTCTTTTTAATCATGGATTCATTTGAAGAATGGCATTATTATCTAGAAGGTGCCTCAAGTCTAGTCGCTGTATATACGAATCATAAAAACCTCTAGTATTTCATGTCAATATGTATTTTGAATTATCGTCAAGCTCATTAGAATATGTCTTTATTTAGATTCAATTTCAAGATTACTTATCGATCGAAAAAACAATAAAGTCTATTAGACACCTTTTCTAGATATTCTTATCTTACATCAAAAGAAGAAGATGCATCTTTTGATCAATAAAGAATGATTCTTTTGAAGCTCGATTATTTTCATCTCTAAGCAATAAAATCAACATTAACTATTGATTCAACCTTTTTGAAGCAAATTCAATCAAGTATGTCCTCTGATCTTCTTATTCATGATATCAAAAATACTTCTTTTAAGTCCTATGATACTTCAAAGTTTGAATTCAAGAACAATCTACTATATTTTGAAGATCGCTTATATAATTTAGAGGGTGAGATATAATTATATGTTCTTCAAGCTCATCATGATTTTTCAGCAGTCTGACATTTTGGATACAATAAGACTTTGTAGCTAATATTAAGAGATTTTTTGGTGGCCTCAAATGTGGAAGGTTATCAAAGACTTTGTACAATCATGTGATACTTGTTCAAGATCCAAAACTCCTCGCCATCGACCTTATGGACTTCTTCAACCATTATCAATTCCAAGACATCTATGGTCTTTTCTTTCTATGGATTTTATCACGGATCTTCTAGTCTCAGTTTCATATCACTCCATATTTATAATTGTAGATTGCTTGACTTAAATCACATATTTTTTACTATATACAAAATCTATTTCAAGTAAAGAAATAGTTAAGCTTTTTATTGATAATATCTATTGCTATTATTGATTGTTAAAGGATATTATATTGGATAGGAGGACTCAATTTATATCAAGATTTTAGAAAATTCTATTCAAAATTTTAAAGATAGATATAAAGCTTTTTTTTGCTTTTCATCTATAAACTAATGGATAAATCAAACGGATGAATTAAGTTTTGGAGCAGTATTTGAGGTGTACTATCAACTATCATGAAGATGATTGGACAAATCTTTTTCTATTGGCACAGTTTGTATACAATAATTTGGTACATTCTTCTACTGAACAAACACCTTTTTTTTTGCTAATTATGGTTATCATTGATGACTTAATACTTTTGACTTTCAAAATTTAATAATCTTATGACAGAAGATTTAGCAAATCATTTGTCAGAGCTATATAGAGCAATGAAGATATAATTAAAGTAGCTCGAGGATGGCAAAAGACCAATAGAAATTCCTATTGTAAGAAGGAACTATAATTCAACAAAGATGACAATGTATGATTGCTTCATCATAATATTTAGACTATTTATTCTTGTTATAAGTTGGACTTTTGTAGGCTGAGACCTTTTTTTTTTTTATTTTTGAATAAATTAATCCTATTTCTTATTGATTTCATCTATCAAAGTCTATAAAGATCCATCCTATATTTCACGCATCTCTTTTTGAGCCATATAAGATAGTGAATATCTTAGAAAAAAGACAAATGCCACCCCTTCAAATAAAACATTTGAAACAATGTTAGGAATTGTTCCTACCTCTAATAAAATCACCAAACAATAATAGTCTCTTCCAAGGTCATGATACCAAATATATTTTATCTTTCCATCTATTTGAAGAAAGACATGTCGTTCTTGAAGATCTTCATCTTGATTTCATTCTCTTAAAGGTTGTAACAATCATAATGTCTAACTTAATAAGTTTGCAAATGAAAGCTCTTGTGTTGAATCTGCTACTTGTTGATTCTCCATCTCCTTAGTATCACAAATATATAAAATCTATAAAAAAAATAAAAAGTATAATATTATCTTTTTTTGATCTTGTTTCTTTTATAGCAAAGATTTTCTATTTTTCATCTTGATATTGATGGACTTTATTGATAAAAAGCTTCAACTCTCTTTGATGCATTTGTAAGATTCTTTGATGGCTCTCATGTTTATTTATTAATATCATATTTGTACTAATAAATAAGATATTCCAATCTATTTCGGTCCCGCTTTGAGTTTAAGACTTCTTCCACCTCAAATTCTTGATTATTATCCACTTCTATAGGAAGAGGTGGCATTTATTTTTTTCATAAGATATTTTATTTGAAGGAAGTTACAAAGGCCTCAACAATGACCAATAATGAGGTGGTCTTTTTGCCTTAGTATGGGATACTATTGATGGCTGACAGGGCCTATCCACCATCTTCAAAGAGAGGAAAGATCGAAGTATGTGGCAAATATAATTTGCTACATCTTGAACTTCCATAACATATGAAGATTGCTCTTCATGGAACTCGTCTCTTGAAAGAGAGGTAATGTCATAGACATATATATTTATTTTAATAGTTATTTATATAATTAGGTAGAAATAGGTAAATATAGATTAATTTTATAAAATCTTTTAGAGTAGCTTCTTAAAAGCTTTATAGACACGATTTTGACTTTAGATATATTTATAGGATAGAAACTTGGCCAACAAATTGACTATGTATTGGTAGCTTGTGGAATAATTTAACTCCATATAATAGCTTGTGGAATAAGCTAACTATGTGGTGCATACATAGATAACTTGCGTTGCAAGTTAAGACATGTGGTTGGCAAAGTCAACACATTTTGGAGGTCTTATAAGATGACGCCACATTGTTCGTAGTTAAGAATATATATGGAGGCAAGAGTGAAGTCTTCTTCACTCTTGTCAACATCTTCCTACACCTTAGTCTTATTCTATGACTTTCTAGTTTTCTTGTCTTTGGCAATAGCCATTCTAGTTCAATAATATATCAACTTTGAGTGACTTTCTAGTTTTTTTCAGTGACACAAGAGTGCATTGAGGATTTTCTTTCTTTGAGATTCATTTCTTTAACATAGTCCTTCAATGGTAGATGGTAGAATAATTGCAAGCACCTCAAAGGAAAAAGAAGTATAAACTACTAAAAAAATTGTTAAACCAAAGTTCAATAACCTACTTATTTCATGATGTCAAAGGATTCAAGTACTAAGTTTTAGAGATGCTCTGAAAAGTAGTTGTTGCATGTCCAAAAGCAAAGCAAAAAAATTCAAGAATACTTCCTAATAGCCATCATATTTTTGGATTTCAAATTTCCAAAAAATAACTTGTGTATGACAATGAATTGTTATTGAGTTCAATTTATATTAGATAAAATTAAATTTAGATAACATATTAACTTGAATAAACAAATCTTATTGAATAAAAAATTATAGATGAATATTAATTATAGGTAGATAAATTTTTATTATATAAATAAAAATTTATTTATGGATAAAAAATTATTTATAGATGGAATTTTTTTAGGATAAATTTTGAATTTTTAGATGATAATTAATACTAATTAAAAACTAAAATAAAAATAAATAATACCATATACTTGAATTAAATCATCTAATCTTTTTTAAGTGTGAGTTTTAATGAGTTATTTGAGTGTTGTGTTTTGCTATTTTTGTCAAGATTGATGCTAAAATTTAACTGATCAAGAATTGAGAAATTAAAAATAAATAAATAAATAAATAATAATAATTTTATTAATTAAATTATAAATTAATTAATATTGATGAAGTATAATAGATTATATCTTAGAGAGATTTATATCAATCTCAATTGAGATTTTTATTGTAATTATTGGATATTTAATCAAATAATAATAAGAACTTGTTAAAAAATACTTAGATAATTAAATTATTGTGGATTAGAATAGGCTTTCAACTAGTAGGGATTTATTTTACTTCACATAATATCTAAAAATTAATTTTAGCCTTAAATATGAAAAGAAATCAAAGACTTTGTACAATCATATGATACTTGTTCAAGATTCAAGACTCCTTTTCATCAACTTTATGTACTTTTTTAGACATTACCTATTCTGGAACAACTATAATCTTTTGTTTCTATAGATTTTATCAAAGATCTTTTAGTTTCAAGTTAATATGATTTTATATTTGTGATAGTAGATCATTTTATTAAGATGTCACATTTTTTATCATGTACAAAATCTATTACAAGTAAAGAAATAGTCAAAAATTTTCTTAACAACATCTATTGCTATCATGGATTATTCAAGGATATTATATTCGATAGGAAGATTCAATTTGTATTAAGATTTTGAAGAACCCTCTTTAAGATTTTAAAGATGGATATAAAGCTCTCTTTGGCTTTTCATCCTCAAATTAATAGACAAATAAAATGGATGAATTAAGTTCTTGAGCAGTATTTGACATGTATCATCAATTATCATCAAGATGATTGAATAACTCTTTTGCTATTTCTAAAGTTTTTATAAAATAATTTGATACATTCTATTCAATAAATATATTTTTTTTCCAACTATAATTATTATCCATAATTTGATATTTTTAATATTTTAAAATTAAATAATCCAAAAATAAAATATTTGGTAAATTATTTGTCAAAGCTATATGTAATAATGAAGATACAATTAAAAAAAGCTCAAAAATAATAAAAGATCAATACAAATGTCTATTACAAAAAAAACCATAATTCAACATGATTGATAAGATATAGTTACTTTGTTGCAATATCTAAATTACTTATCTTTATAACAAGTTAGACTATCATAAGCTTGGATTTTATTTTTTTGTGAATGAGTCAATATTATTGCTTATCAATTACATCTACTAGAGTCTTTGAAGATCCATCATGTATTCCACTTGCTTCTTTTCAAGCTAAATAAGATAGAAAATATTTTAAGAAGAAGACAAATGCCACTTCTTTCTATTAAATTAGAAGAAGTCTTAGATTTAAGATGGGTCCAAAATAGGTTAAAATATCTTATTCATTGATTCAAATATGATATTAGTAAAAGCACGTGGAAACCAATAAATAATCTTTCAAATACAACAAAGAAGATTGAAGCTTTTCATTGACAATATCTATCAAAATCAAAATAAAGAATAGTAAGATCCATGAAAGATGATGATTGCTCTTTGTAGAACTTATCTGTAGAAGGAAGAGTAATACCATATATATATATATATATATATATATATTTATTTATTTTAATAATTATCTATATGATTAGATAGAAATAGATAAATGTAGATTAATTTCATAATAATTTTTAGAATAGCTTCTTAAAAGCTTGATAGTTGCGGATTTGACTTTTTATGTTGTCATATTATGTGTTGTCTTGTTTGGAAATGCACTGGGTACGTAATTGTAGAAAGTAAGATTGTGTTTCATAATTATTCAAAAAATCCTAATAGATTCTATCTATATGAGAAGAATATAATCCAAATTTCAATTCAAAAGTACTAAAAAACACTCTTCTTAGTAGCCTCAATCATACATAAATCCCAATCACCTTGTTACTTTCATATTTAAGTAATTTAGATTTTTCTTATAAATCTTAATCCTAATCAATGAGCTTTGACAAGCTGTAACTTCTAATTTGATTTTCTACTTGATGTAAAATTTTTCATAAAATTGTCAATATAAGTCTTCTATATGCTCAAAAAAATTCAGTTCAATCTAACTTACAAATTATGAGAAAACCTCCAAAAATTGCACTAATGTCACTTGGCTACTAACTTAAAAAGTGATGTAGAAGTTCTAGCACTGATTTCTCCTTCTCCAACTATTAACTTCAACTCAAAATTAGTGTTTAGTTTGATCTTTAAGTCTTCCAATACCATGCCAAATTTCACCTTTATCCAATAAATGGATCTTTAGATATCATAGAAATCCTATCGAACCCAAAATTACTAACTTTCGAAATCCTCTTGTGCTAAAAACCAAATATCTTTAAACTACACTATTAGATTAACACAAAATTTTGTATAAAATTAGCACATCCAAAAATCCAAATAGTACCAAATTTTGAATTATAGATGTTATACCAATTGCACGAACTAGCCAAAAGTACTAGCCCTAATTGTATTACATAAAATCCAGATCACCAATACAAGTCCTAACTTTGAACAATAATTGCAAAGTCTTCACAAATCCTACAAAAAAAATCTTATGCCTTT